>NC_053499.1:150703698-150724260 GCF_905171775.1 Rana temporaria | reverse complement strand
CGCCTCAATGACAGGAGGAGTGCGTCCTAAGATGCCAAAAATCACATCGCAGACATCTCAGGGACGCCATCATCAGAGCTAATGGCTCCAATTAAGGCGTCAGCCTGAACCGCTATCAGCGCCCAGATTACACGGCGTGATCGTCGCGCCGCGCCGCACCTTCCATTGTCCCTGAGTTCCATCATCCGCCATGTACAATAATATACATGTACCGTTACCGGCGCTAAATCTCAACGTCAGGGAAAAGGCTTTTCGATTGACGCTCCTGTCTATTCGCGGCACCTCCCCCGCCCTGCAACAAAAAGACGTTTCATCCAGAAGAGCCAAAATGTTGTCATTTGCTTCTCAGAGCAGCGATTCGGAATGTCGCCGAAGCGTCGCGATTGCTACAAAAAATTTGTGTTATTCTGAAATGGAAATTTTATAGATTGAGCAAAAGTGTCACTTGGTGTTCGAATCGTCCGCCGCAATATCGCAGTCCCGCTGTAAGTCGCTGATCGCCGCCATACGCTTTTTTTTTTTTTATCATCAACATTTTTATCGAGATTTAACAAAACATTACAAGTCAATTAAAACTTGTATTCATTATAAACATACACAGTAACCATTTGGCTGCCCAAAGACCAGAGCACTTTTTGCAATTCGGCGCTGCGTCGCTCTAACTGATTATTGCGTGGTCGTGCGACGTGGCTCCCAAACAAAATTGACGTCCTTTTTTCCCCACAAATAGAGCTTTCTTTTGGTGGTATATGATCACCTCTGCGGTTTTTATTTTTTGCGCTATAAACAAAAACGAAAAAAAAAAGCGCCAATTTTGAAAATTTGAGAATATTGATTGGTTTGCGCAAAAGTTATAGGCCTAGATTCACGCAGGGCGGCATTACGTTGTGCGGGTGTAGCTTTTCTTATTTACGCTATGCCGCCGCTACTTAGAGAGGCAAGTGCTGTATTCACAAAGCAGTTGAGTCCTAAGTTACGGCGGCGTAGCGTGAATTGGCCGGCGTAATTCAAATGTGAAAGAGGTGGGCTGGTTTTAGGTAAATTAAGCATGACCACACGTAAATGGCGCTTCGAACGATAGAACGATAGAACGGATAGAAAGCCTAAGATACGTCGAACACTGCCTACGACGTGAACGTAACTTACGCACAGCCCTATTCGCGTACAACTTACGTAAAAAGATACGCCTGTTCCGACGTCCATACCTTGCATGGGCTGCGCCACCTAGAGACCGGCTTTATCTTTACGCCGGCGTATGTCTTACGTAAACGGCGTAACTAATTGCGACGGGCGTACGTACGTTCGTGAATTGGCGTATCTTGATCATTTACATATTCAATGCGGAAATCAACGGAAGCGCCACCTAGCGGCCAGCGTAAATATGCACCCCAAGATACAACGGCGTAGGAGACTTACGCCGCTCGTATCTTGGCCAAATCTATGCGTAACTGATTCTCTGAATCAGGCGCATAGATACGACGGCGGCCATTCGGACTTACGACGGCGTATCTGGAGATACGCCGTCGTAAGTCTTTGAGAATCTGGCCCATAGCGTCTACAAAATAGGGGAAAGTTTTATGGCATTTTTATTAATATTTCTTTTGTACTGGTAATGGCGGCGATCTGGATTTTTTTTTTTTAGTGACTGCGATATTATGGCGGACGCATCGGACATTTTTGACGCTATTTTGGGTCCATTGTCATTTATACAGCGATCAGATAAAAATGCACTGATTACTGTGTAAATGTGACTGGCAGGGAAGGGGTTCAACAGCAGGGGGTGCCAAAGGGGTTAAGTGTGTCCTAGGGATGCGTTCTAACTGTGTGGGGGATGGGCTACGTGTGACACGACTCCCGATCACAGGGAGCTGTGATCAGTGTCCTGTCACTAGGTAGAATGGGGAAATGCTTTGTTTACATCAGCATCTCCCAGTTCTTCCTCTCCGTGAGACGATTGCGGGACTCCCGTCGGACATCGAGTCCGCGGGACCCGCGGTAGGCGCGCGCACGCCCACAATGCCGCGTCTTCAAGGGGACGTATATATATATATACATACATATGCCCAGCTGTGCCATTCTGCCAACGTATGTTGCCGCGCAGCGATAGGCAAGGAGTTAGAACTATTTATCTGCCTATTTCGCCGCCATTACTAGTAAAAAAAGAAAGAAAAATATCTCATAGTTTGTAGACGCACAAACCAATCAATATGCACTTATTGGGATTGGCACCTATCAGAGCCCATCAGTGCCACTTATCAGAGTCCATCAGTGCCACCAATCAGTGCCGCCTATCAGAGCCCATCAGTGCTACCTATAAGTGCCATTTCAATGCTGCCTATCAGAGCCAATCAGTGCCATTTCAGTGCTGCCTATCAGTGCCCATCAGTGCCACCTATCAGAGCCCATCAGTGCCACCGATCAAAGCCCATCAGTGCCACGTATCAGTGACATTTCAGTGCCACCTATCAGAGCCCATAAGTGCCATATATCAGTGCCATTTCAGTGATGCCTATCAGAGTCCATCAGTGCCACCTATAAGTGCCCACCAGTGCCACCTATCAGTGCCCTTCAGTGCTGCCTATCAGATCCCATCAGTGCCACGTATCAGTGACATTTCAGTGCCACCTATCAGAGCCCATCAGTGCCATTTCAATGCTGCCTATCAGAGCCCATTAGTGCCACCTATCAGAGCCCATTAGTACCACCGATCAAAGCCCATCAGTGTCATTTCAGTGCTGCCACTCAGAGCCCATCAGTGCCACCTATCAAAGCCCATCAGTGCCACGTATCAGTGACATTTCAGTGCCACCTATCAGAGCCCATCAGTGCCATATATCAGTGCCATTTCAGTGCTGCCTATCAGAGTCCATCAGTGCCACCTATAAGTGCCCACCAGTGCCACCTATCAGTGCCCTTCAGTGCTGCCTATCAGATCCCATCAGTGCCACGTATCAGTGACATTTCAGTGCCACCTATCAGAGTCCATCAGTGCCATTTCAGTGCTGCCTATCAGAGCCTATTAGTGCCACCTATCAGAGCCCATTAGTGCCACTGATCAAAGCGCATCAGTGCCATTTCAGTGCTGCCACTCAGAGCCTATCAGTGCCACCTATCAGAGCCCATCAGTGCTACGTATCAGTGACATTTCAGTGCCACCTATCAGAGCCCATCAGTGCCATGTATCAGTGCCATTTCAGTGCTGCCTATCAGAGTCCATCAGTGCCACCTATAGGTGCCCACCAGTGCCACTTATCAGTGCCCTTCAGTGCTGCCTATCAGATCCCATCAGTGCCACGTATCAGTGACATTTCAGTGCCACCTATCAGAGCCAATCAGTGCCATTTCAGTGCTGCCTGTCAGAGCCCATCAGTGCCACCTATAAGTGCCCACCAGTGACACCTATGAGTGCCCTTCAGTGCTGCCTCATCAGTGCACATCAGAAAAAGAGAACAATTACCTTTTTTCAAAATTTTATAACAAACAATAAAAAGTTTTTTTTTTTAATTGTCTTTTTTCATTTGTTTATCAAAAAAGCAAAAAACAAAAATGTCATGTGGGTTTAGTGTTGCATGACCGGCCCGGGCAGGAAGGGGGTGAAGGTGCCCGGTAGGCGAGTGGTTAGACTTCCCTTTCAGGAAGTGCCCTGTCTCCAGAAGCCGTCATTCCCATGCTTGCCATTGAAGGCCACTAGGGGGCAGCAGTAGTCCGGAGAGACTTGTAGTTCACCAAAAGCTGCAGGTTCCTCCGCCGCCTCTTACATCAGATCCCCTAAAACCCCAAATCACGGGAGAGGCGGCTGAGAGGAAGCCCTAAATAATTCATGTGACAGAAGGATCGATAAACGTTCTACAGCGCTGGAGGTGAAACGTTCGGGCCGCATTGGAGGAATGGCGCGCATGCAGATTCCACATTTTACAAAGATGCCAAAAAATATAATAATAATTGACTATCTTTGATACCTCAGCTGAAAACTGACATCAGGCTTGCAGTGGATGTGCCTGATCGTTTTAGTAGGTAGGCAGGAAAGGGAAGGAACCACATGGGGGTCACATGCAGGGAGCTCAGCATTTGGTGTCAACCGTCTGATGATTGTTTGGCCATTTTACAGCCACACAATACACAGCCGGTCATAAAGGGCAAGGGCAATATGCCGGCCATAAAGGGCAAGGGCAATATGCCGGTCATAAAGGGCAAGGGCAATATGCCGGTCATAAAGGGCAAGGGCAATATGCCGGTTTATAAAGGGCAAGGGCAATATGCCAGTCATAAAGGGCAAGGGCAATATGCCGGTCATAAAGGGCAATATGCTGGTCATAAAGGGCAATATGCCGGTCATAAAGGGCAAGGGCAATATGCCAGTCATAAAGGGTAAGGGCAATATGCCAGTCTAAAAGAGCAAGGGCAATATGCCAGTCATAAATGGCAAGGGCAATATGCCGGTCGTAAAGGGCAAGGGCAATATGCCAGTCATAAAGGGCAAGGGCAATATGCCGGCCATAAAGGGCAAAGGCAATATGCCAGTCATAAAGGGCAAGGGCAATATGCCGGTCATAAAGGGCAAGGGCAATATGCCAGTCATAAAGGGCAAGGGCAATATGCCAGTCATAAAGGGCAAGGGCAATATGCCGGCCATAAAGGGCAATGGCAATATGCCAGTCATAAAGGGCAAGGGCAATATGCCAGTCATAAAGGGCAAGGGCAATATGCCGGCCATAAAGGGCAATGGCAATATGCCGGCCATAAAGGGCAATGGCAATATGCCAGTCATAAAGGGCAAGGGCAATATGCCGGTCATAAAGGGCAATGGCAATATGCCAGTCATAAAGGGCAAGGGCAATATGCCGGTCATAAAGGGCAAGGTCTCAGGTGTAAGCTGGCCATAGATGGGTAGAATATTGAATGAAAATTCTTGGGACCAGAAGGTTCTAAGAAAGTTTGTTAGTATTTCTAATCATTGGTGGGTCCAATCCACTGCAGTGATGAGAAAATTCAGGAGGATGGAAGTTTTTTTCTCGAACAAATTTATTTCTAACAATGTCTGTGGTTTTCATTAGGATTTCATACAGCGAATCCAAGAAAACTGCGTGTTAGTAACAATTTCTGACACTAGGTGGCAGCTTTGCCCCTTTTATTCAACTATTTATAGAACTAGAAATACAAATCAGTAAACTTAGTTCTCTCTCTTTCCTTACTTCTTCTCTTCTTTTCTCTCCCCTTCTTCTCTCCTCTCCTCATCCTTCCCTCCCCCCTCTTCCTCGTTCTTTCCTCTCCTCTCCCCTCATCCTCTCCTCTTCCCTCATTTCCTCCTCTCCCCTCATCCTCTCCTCTCCCCTCATTTCCTCCTCTCCACTCATCCTCTCCTCTCCCCTCATTTCCTCCTCTCCCTCATCCTCTCCTCTCCCCTCATTTCCTCCTCTCCCCTCATCCTCTCCTCTCCCCTCATTTCCTCCTCTCCCCTCATCCTCTCCTCTCCCCTCATTTCCTCCTCTCCCCTCATCCTCTCCTCTCCCCTCATTCCTCCTCTCCCCTCATCCTCTCCTCTCCCCTCATTTCCTCCTCTCCACTCATCCTCTCCTCTCCCCTCAAATTCCTCCTCTCCCCTCATCCTCTCCTCTCCCCTCATTTCCTCCTCTCCCCTCATCCTCTCCTCTCCTCTCAGTTTCCTCCTCTCCACTCATCCTCTCCTCTCCCCTCATTTCCTCCTCTCCCCTCATCCTCTCCTCTCCCCTCATCCTCTCCTCTCCCCTCATTTCCTCCTCTCCCCTCATCCTCTCCTCTCCCCTCATTTCCTCCTCTCCTCTCCCCTCATCCTCTCCTCTCTCCCTCATTTCCTCCTCTCCCCTCATCCTCTCCTCTCCCCTCATTTCCTCCTCTCCCCTCATCCTCTCCTCTCCCCTCATTTCCTCCTCTCCCCTCATTTCCTCCTCTCCACTCATCCTCTCCTCTCCCCTCATTTCCTCCTCTCCCCTCATCCTCTCCTCTCCCCTCACTTTCCTCCTCTCCACTCATCCTCTCCTCTCCCTCATTTCCTCCTCTCCCCTCATCCTCTCCTCTCCCCTCATTTCCTCCTCTCCACTCATCCTCTCCTCTCCCCTCATCCTCTCCTCTCCCCTCATTTCCTCCTCTCCCCTCATCCTCTCCTCTCCCCTCATTTCCTCCTCTCCCCTCCTCCCCTCCCCTCCCCTCCTCTCCTCTCCCTCATCTCTCCTCTCCCCTCATTTCCTCCTCTCCCCTCATCCTCTCCTCTCCCCTCATTTCCTCCTCTCCCCTCATCCTCTCCTCTCCCCTCATTTCCTCCTCTCCCCTCATCCTCTCCTCTCCCCTCATTTCCTCCTCTCCACTCATCCTCTCCTCTCCCTCATTTCCTCCTCTCCCCTCATCCTCTCCTCTCCCCTCATTTCCTCCTCTCCCCTCATCCTCTCCTCTCCCCTCATTTCCTCCTCTCCCCTCATCCTCTCCTCTCCCCTCATTTCCTCCTCTCCCCTCATCCTCTCCTCTCCCCTCATTTCCTCCTCTCCCCTCATCCTCTCCTCTCCCCTCATTTCCTCCTCTCCCCTCATCCTCTCCTCTCCCCTCATTTCCTCCTCTCCTCTCCCCTCATCCTCTCCTCTCCCCTCATTTCCTCCTCTCCCCTCATCCTCTCCTCTCCCCTCATTTCCTCCTCTCCCCTCATCCTCTCCTCTCCCCTCATTTCCTCCTCTCCCCTCATCCTCTCCTCTCCCCTCATTTCCTCCTCTCCACTCATCCTCTCCTCTCCCCTCATTTCCTCCTCTCCCCTCATCCTCTCCTCTCCCCTCATTTCCTCCTCTCCACTCATCCTCTCCTCTCCCCTCATTTCCTCCTCTCCCCTCATCCTCTCCTCTCCCCTCATTTCCTCCTCTCCACTCATCCTCTCCTCTCCCCTCATTTCCTCCTCTCCCCTCATCCTCTCCTCTCCCCTCATTTCCTCCTCTCCCCTCATCCTCTCCTCTCCCCTCATTTCCTCCTCTCCCCTCATCCTCTCCTCTCCCCTCATTTCCTCCTCTCCTCTCCCCTCATCCTCTCCTCTCCCCTCATTTCCTCCTCTCCCCTCATCCTCTCCTCTCCCCTCATTTCCTCCTCTCCCCTCATCCTCTCCTCTCCCCTCATTTCCTCCTCTCCCCTCATCCTCTCCTCTCCCCTCATTTCCTCCTCTCCACTCATCCTCTCCTCTCCCCTCATTTCCTCCTCTCCCCTCATCCTCTCCTCTCCCCTCATTTCCTCCTCTCCCCTCATCCTCTCCTCTCCCCTCATTTCCTCCTCTCCCCTCATCCTCTCCTCTCCCCTCATTTCCTCCTCTCCCCTCATCCTCTCCTCTCCCCTCATTTCCTCCTCTCCCCTCATCCTCTCCTCTCCCCTCATTTCCTCCTCTCCCCTCATCCTCTCCTCTCCCCTCATTTCCTCCTCTCCCCTCATCCTCTCCTCTCCCCTCATTTCCTCCTCTCCACTCATCCTCTTCTCTACTCTCTTCCACATCCTCTCCTCTCTACTCGTCCTCTGCTCTCCTCTCATCTTCATCCTCTCCTCTCCTCTCCTCTCCCCTCACCATAATTATCATCCTCTCCCCTCATCCTCTCTCCTCTGCGTAAATATGCACCCTAAGATACGACGGCGTAGGAGACTTACGCCGCTTGTATCTAGGCAACTGTGAGGCATATCTGATTCTATGAATCAGGCGCTGAGTTGCGACGGGCCACACTCAGAGTTACGACGGCGTATCTGGAGATACGCCGGCGTAACTCCTTTGAGAATCCGGGCCATACAGTCTATCTGTCTATCTATCTATCTATCTATCTATCTATCTATCTATCTATCTATCTATCTATCTATCTATCTATCTATCTATCTGTCTGTCTATGTATCTGTCTGTCTGTCTGTCTTTCTATGTATCTGTCTGTCTGTGTATCTTTCTATGTATCTGTCTGTCTGTGTATCTTTCTATGTATCTGTCTGTCTGTGTATCTGTCTATGTCTGTCTGTCTGTCTGTCTATGTATCTGTCTGTCTTTCTATGTATCTGTTTATGTCTGTGTATGTATCTGTCTGTCTATGTATCTGTCTGTCTGTGTATCTTTCTATGTATCTGTCTGTCTGTGTATCTTTCTATGTATCTGTCTGTCTGTGTATCTTTCTATGTATCTGTCTGTCTGTGTATCTGTCTATGTCTGTCTGTCTGTCTGTCTATGTATCTGTCTGTCTTTCTATGTATCTGTTTATGTCTGTGTATGTATCTGTCTGTCTATGTATCTGTCTGTCTATGTATCTGTCTGTCTATGTCTGTCTATGTATCTGTCTGTCTGTGTATCTGTCTGTCTATGTCTGTCTATGTATCTGTCTGTCTATGTATCTGTCTGCCTATCTGTCTGTCTGTCAGTCTATGTATCTGTCTGTCTATGTATCTATCTGTCTGTCTGTGTATCTGTCTGTCTGTCTGTCAGTCTATGTATCTGTCAGTCTATGTATCTGTCTGTCTGTCTATGTATCTGTCTATCTGTCTGTCTGTGGATTAGCGGAATTAGTAGTTTTTGCTTCCAGTTCATCTCACAGGAAGTGACAAGGATGGTGCATTTCTGGCAGGATCAACAGGTATTTTCTGTACTTGCAATAAAGCTCCTGCAGCTGACTGTTGTGTTGCATATAAAGCCCTTGCCATGCCTTCTTCAGATCTCGGAGGAAGCTCTGCAGCCAACCCAGTGCACAGGACAGGCTGCTTATTGTCAGGCAGCGGCTTTGCATTGTCAGCCTGCAGCAGGAAGTGCTGTTACTGGCAGGATCTCCAGGAAAGAAACTTTGCCGCGGGTTCACAAAGAAACTTTGCTTAGGAAAACTCCATATGGAGTTTTTTTTTCTTTTACTAAAGGCAAACAGACTGTGCACTCTGCAAGTGTAGTTGCTCCAGAGCTTAGTGAATGAGGTAAAGTTTCACTTTGCAAAGAATACCCAATCACATGCAAGGAAAAAAAAAACATTTTGCTTGCACGTGATTGGACGATGGAAGTTAGCAGAACTTCTGCTCATTTACTCGGTTCTGGAGCAACTTTGCAGAGTGCATGGTCTATTTGCCTTCAGTAGATCCCCCCTCTGGGATTCCATGGACTGCAGATGAAGGAGATCCCCGTTCCTCTATTTCCCGGGAAGCTTTGCCCCGTTTTAGACTCTTAGAAGTTAATGATCGCTTTTTGACCCCTCGCAAGTTGTAACATTTAATCACACCACGGCCTTTATCTGTTTCAGCCCTCCGAGCCAATCAAACATGATAAAAATCCCGGGACGGCGTCCAGAGAACGTCGTACGACACGCAATCCTGGCCGAGGTTCATCTGGCGACTGGCATTTTCATTTTACTGCGCTGACCCAGCCTTTGGTCTGCAATAAACACGCATTTGTCTGCTGCAGACCGCTGTTAACCCCCCGATGGGCAGGCGCGAGGAAGACTTAATGCGAAGGGCTCATAAGAAAACTGTCTATTTATAGGCCAGTATAGGAGGCTTTCATGGACCTATAATGGGAAAAAAATAAATTATTAACCACTTCCATACCAGGCACTTACGCACCTTCCTGCCCAGGCCAATTTTCAGCTTTCAGCGCTGTCTCACTTTGAATGACAATTGCGCGGTCGTGCTACACTGTACCCAAATGACATTTTTATCATTTTGTTCCCACAAATAGAGCTTTCTTTTGGTGGTATTTGATCACCTCTGCGATTTTTATTTTTTGCGCAACAACCAAAAAAAAAAACGAAAATTTGGAAAAAAAAATATTTTTTTTCCCTGTTAATTTTTGGGGTAAATAAGTAAGTTTTCTACTTCGATCATGGGCACCGATGAGGTGGCACTGATGGGCAATGGTGAAGCGGCACTGATGGGCACCGGTGAGGCGGCACTGTCGGACACTGACAGGGGGCACTGACAGGCGGTGCTGGTATGCGGCACTGATGGGCACTCATAGGCACTCATAGGTGGCACTGATGGGCACTCATAGGCGGCACTGGGCACTCATAGGCGACACTGATGGGCACTCATGGGCGGCACTTATGGGTGGCACTCAGTGCCGTCTTTATAGCATCATGGGCCCCTGGGCAAAGTAATGCTCTGGGGCCCCTACAATGATGACATACAGGTAAACAGACATCAAGTAGGTAGGAGGCAGACTGGCCCCCTGTGTATCTATCACTCTCAGTGCCATCACGGGCCCCCAATTTTGGGGCAGCATGGGCTCAAGGAAAAGCTGCTTTGGGAAAAGTGCAGGGGCCCCCCATGCATCAGGGGCCCCTGGGCAGTGCCCAGGTGTGCCCTCTCATTAAGACAGCCCTGGTGGCACTAATGGGTACTTATGGGTGGCACAGCTGGGCACTGATAGGTGGGCACTGGGCACGGATGGGCACTGAGGGGTGGCACTGATGGACACTGAGGGGTGGCACTGATGGACACTGAGGGGTGGCACTGATGGACACTGAGGGGTGGCACTGATGGCATTTCTATGCATCACTTGTTTATCCCAGTGCCAGTCCCATGTTGTCCCATATTGCCAGTCACTGCCCCATGGGCACTGATTGGCATCTATTCTCTTTTTTTTTTTACTGCCCTTCCCTGGTGGTCCAGTGTGGGCATCCGAGGGGGGGCTGCGCTGATAAACAATCAGCGCGAACCCCCCCTGTCAGGAGAGCCATCGATCGGCTCTCCTTTACTCGCGTCTGTCAGACGCGAGTGAGGAAGAGCCATCAACGGCTCTTCCTGTTTACATCGTGATCAGCCGTGATTGGACACAGCTGATCACGTGGTAAAGAGCTTCCGCTGGAGGGTCTTTACCGATATCGGAGATGCAGGGTGTCAGACTGACACCCCGCACCACCGATTGCCGCGCTGCGCGCCCCCCATGGGCGCGCGCCGGCATGAAATCCAGTCAGGATTTCACAACCACTTCCCGGAACATCAATTCTCCATTGACCGGGCGGGAAGTGGTTAAGACTTTGTCCATCATAACGACATGTAAAGTCATTCTGGGCAAATGGGGTGAAATCAAATGTTTTGACAGTTTTCTTTGCAATTCAAATGTTTGAATGTGGAAAATACTGCATTATGGCCACTAGATGGCACCCAGGAGCATTCTTATTTCCTATGAGGGTCGGCACCATCTAGTGGCCATAGGGGGAGTATACGTGAATATGGAAAATACTGTAATATGTATGTACATGCGTATTCCCTATGACAGTCAGCACCATCTAGTGGCCATAAAGTGCATGTGAGAATGTGTATATGTGAATGTGGTAAATACTGGATTATGGCAACTAGATGATGACAAAAACATACTTGTTTCCTATAACAGTCAGCACCATCCAGTGGCCATAAGGTGTATGTAAGAATGTGGAAAATACTGCATAATGGCCACTAGATGACACCAAGAGCATTCTTATTTCCTATAATCGTCAGCACCATCTAGTGGCCATAATGCTGTGTGTGGGAATGTGGAAAATACTGCATTGTGGCAACTAGATGGCGCCAAGAACATACTTATGTCTTAAAACCCAACCACGACCCTACCTGCCTGGAGTTTGCATGTTCTCCCTGTGCATGCGTGGGTTTCCTCCGGGTACTTTGGTTTCCTCCCTCACTCCAAAGACATGCTGGTAGGTTAATTGGCTCCTCTAAATTGGCCCTAGCATGTATGAATGTGGATGAGGGACCTTGAGAGTAGGGACTGATGTGAATGTACAATGTACATGTAAAGTGCTGCGTAAATTGACAGCACTATACAAGTACCTGAAAATAAAAATAAATAAATAATAAATAAATAAATAAATAAAATAACAGAAAGCACCATCCAGTGGCCAAAAGGTGTATTGCATGAATGAGGAAAAATTGCATTATGGCCACTAGATGTCACCAAGAGCATACTTATTTCCTATATACGTTAGCACCATCTAGTGGCCATAATGCTGTAATTAGGAATGTCGAAAATACGGCATTGTGGCCACTAGATGGCGCCAAGGAACATACTTATTTGCTATGAGAGTCAGCACCATTTAGTGGCCATAAGGTGTATGTGTAAATAAGGAAAAATGCATTATGGCCACCAGATGGCACCAAGAGCATACTTATTTCCTATAATAGTCAGCACCATCTAGTGGCAATCATGCTGTATGTGGAAATGTGAAAAATACTGCATTGTGGCCACTAGATGGCACCAAGGAACATACTTATTTGCTATTGCAGTCAGCACCATTTAGTGGCCATAAGGTGTATGTGTGAATGAGGAACAAATTGCATTATGGCCACTAGATGGCACCAAGAGCATACTTATTTCCTATAATAGTCAGCACCATCTAGTGCCCATAAGGTGTATGTATGAATGTGGAAAATACTGTATTATGGCCACTAGATGCCACTGATGAACATACTTATTTCCTATGACAGTCAGCACCATCTAGTGGCCATGGCGCGGCCAGTTTGACACCCCTAGGTGTATGTGTGAATGTGGAAAATGTTGCAGTATGTCCACTAGATGGCACCAAGAGCATACTTATGTCCTATGACAGTCAGCACCATCTAGTGCTCATAAGGTGTATGTGTGAGTGTGAAAAATACTGTATTATGGCCACTAGATGGCACCAAGAGCTTACTTATTTCCTATGACAGTTGTCACAATCTAGTGACCATAATGTGGAAAATGTGAATGTGGAAAAATACTGTATTATGGTCACTAAATGGTGCTGAGGAACAAACTTATTTCCTATGACAGTCAGCACCATCTAGTGGCCATGATGTGGAAAAATACTGTATTATGGTCACTAAATGGTGCTGAGGAACGCACTTATTTCTTATGACAGTTAGCACCATCTAGTGGCCACAATGTGGTATTTTCTGCATTCATACATTCTAATTGCACAGAAAATAGATTGAGAACATTTGATTTATTTAGCCTTATGTGCACAGAACAGCTTTACATGCAGTTTCTATGAAATCATCTTTTTATAAATACAAGCCTTTATATTTGTAATTGGGGTATGTACATCTGACTAGTGCCATGGGATTGGTTTTTATGTTCTGCTTTCCTATTGGCCTCCAGAAAAATGACTTGTTTTCAGGAGGTCACCTATTGGTCCCTGAACATTATGAGACACAGCGGGCTAGATTCAGATAGATCAGCGGATCTTTAGATCCGCGTAATCTATCTTATTTACGATCCGCCAGCGCAATTTTTTCAGGCAAGTGCAGTATTCAGAAAGCACTTACCTCGAAACTTGCGCCGGTGGATCGTAACCCCCCCCGGCGGCTAGGGGTAGTGTACTATTTAAATCAGGCGCGTCCCCGCGCCGATTGTACTGCGCTTGCGCCGGCCACGATTTTTCCCAGTGCGCATGCTCCAAATGACGTCGCTAGAACGTCATTGTTTTCGGAGTGAACGTAAATTACGTCCATCCATATTCGCGACCGACTTACGCAAACGACGTAAAAATTCAAAACTCGGCGCGGGAACGACGGCCATACTTAACATTGGATACGCCGGATATAGCAGGGGTAAGTATACGCCGGAAAAAGCCGTAAAAAAAAAGCGACGGGCGGGCATTCGTTTCTGAATCGTCGGAAATCGGAATTTGCATATTCGGCGCGTAAAAAAACCGAAGCGTCACCTATCGGCCGGCGGGAGATTGCAGCCTAAGATCCGACGGTGTAAGTCACTTACACCTGTCGGATCTAAGGGAGATCTATGCGTAACCTGATTCTTATGAATCAGTCGCATAGATCCGACCGTCGGATCTCAGAGGTACGACGGCGGATCAGGAGATACGCCGTCGTATCTCTTTCTGAATCTCCCCCAGCGTCTCTTCTATATAGATCAAGCATTATAACAACAGGTAGTCAATGGCTAACAATAGAAGGGTCATGTGACTCCTTTACACATATGTACTGGGCTAATTATTATTATTATTATACAGGATTTATATAGCGCCAACAGTTTGCGCAGCGCTTGATCTGAACTGCTTTTATTTATTTTTTTACAGAGCTAAATAGCACATGGTAAAAAGTAAAATCTTACAAATGTAAAAAAAAACAGTAATATTGACTTCGAACCATTTCCCTTTAAATTACGGAGGTCAAAGATTTATTGGCTGCTGAGGACATCTTAGAGGCGAGGCCGGCAGCGACAATTCAATTTTTATATTATTCCTAAATCTATATGTTTGCCTTTAGCCTTTGGCAACAATGAGGACACATTTCTGGGAATAGATATGTTTTTATTTCTTTTCCTGGGGACACGTTTTCATATCTGCCATACAAAAGTCCTTTTTGTCACTGAGGGGGTCATTCACATCTCAGCCCGTCTCCAGTGGGACCAATATACGTCTCTCAAACAGCTTTAGTTTCAGCTAAAGTGCCTGCGCGAGCCAAGCTGGCCGTATGGAAAAAGCCAAACTCGTTGACCTCATCGGCGCGCTTGGCCTGAGCTTCTCGGAGGGAGGCGGGGCCGTTCATCGCGGTTTATTTTTCGATCTCAAGCCGTGCGTCAAAAGCAGCGAGTTCAGCGAACGCGATTTGGAATAAATCTAATTTAAGTGACGTTTCTTAATTTCGAATTGGCCTAATTGCCTTCACAAAGTATAAACTTTATCTTTTTTTTTTTTTAAAGGATCTTGTTTATCGGGACCAGAACCAAACTTTGATTTATACGGAACGTATGGCGAGCCGCGCATGACCAGGCCGTGCCAAAATCAATTCCAGAGATGAAATCTGCTTTCCATCAAGGGATGCGGATCCCCGACATGAGCTTTTCCGTAATGATCCGGGGTCCCCTATGAGTTATTGGACGTTGCATGTTGTCTTATCTCCGCCTCGCTGCGAGCCAGAACTACGCTCAGCAGGACTTCCAAGTCATTAGGAAGAATGGTGACGTTTAGGGGCCGGTATATGAAAATTGGAGGAAAGGATGGTGCGTCTGTTGTCCAAAGAAACTAGGGGCCCCCCTGACATTGTCCGATGCAGGTTAGGTAGTGGAAGTTATTACCCGACTCATTGAGGGGGGGCACACACCTTCATTCTGACTTACAGTTATTACCCACCTCATTGAGGGGGGCGCACTCCTTCACTTTGACTTACAGTTATTACCCAACTCATTGCAGGGGGGGCACACTCCTTCACTTGGACTTACAGTTATTACCCGACTCATTGAGGGGGGCACACTCCTTCATTCTGACTTACAGGTATTACCCAACTCATTGAGGGGGGCACACACCTTCATTCTGACTTACAGGTATTACCCAACTCATTGAGGGGGGCACACACCTTCACTCTGACTTACAGGTATTACCCAACTCATTGAGGGGGGCACACACCTTCATTCTGACTTACAGGTATTACCCAACTCATTGAGGGGGGCACACACCTTCACTCTGACTTACAGGTATTACCCGACTCATTGAGGGGGGCACACACCTTCACTCTGACTTACAGGTATTACCCGACTCATTGAGGGGGGCACACACTCATTCTGACTTACAGTTATTACCCAACTCATTGAGGGGGGCACACTCCTTCACTTGGACTTACAGTTATTACCCAACTCATTGAGGGGGGCACACTCCTTCACTTGGACTTACAGTTATTACCCAACTCATTAGGGGGGCACACTCCTTCATTCTGACTTACAGTTATTACCCATCTCATTGAGGGGGGCACACTCCTTCACTTGGACTTACAGTTATTACCCAACTCATTAGGGGGGCACACTCCTTCATTCTGACTTACAGTTATTACCCATCTCATTGAGGGGGGCACACTCCTTCACTTGGACTTACAGGTATTACCCAACTCATTGACGGGGGGGGGGGGGCACACTCCTTCCTTGGACTTACAGTTATTACCCAACTCATTGAGGGGGGCGCACTCCTTCCTTGGACTTACAGTTATTACCCAACTCATTGAGGGGGGCACACACCTTCACTTTGACTTACAGGAATTACCCAACTCATTGAGGGGGGCACACTCCTTCACTTGGACTTACAGTTATTACCCAACTCATTGAGGGGGGCGCACTCCTTCCTTGGACTTACAGTTATTACCCAACTCATTGAGGGGGGGGGCACACGCCTTCATTCTGACTTACAGTTATTACCCAACTCATTGAGTGGGGCACACTCCTTCACTCTGCCTTATAGCTAATACTTGACTACTTGACTCATTACGGGGGACGGGGTCGGAGGGGGGGCACGCTCTTTCACACTGCCTTGTAGCTAATTCCCGACTTATTACGGGGGGGGGGGCACATATTCAACTGATTACAGGGGGGGGGGACGCTCCTTCACTCTGCCTTGTAGCTAATACCTGACTTATTATGGGGGGGGGGGCACTCTTTCATTCTCCTTTTCAGATAATTCCTGACTTATTACGGAGGGTACTGTCCTTCACCCCCTTTCGCAGCTCACTGAAAATAGAGAAAATTGTAAGGAATGTATTGTGCTTCCTTATTTCATTTTAACATTCTGTACTAAATAGCGTTATACAGAGTGCACTGCAAGTACTTGTAGTACTTATTTTCTCTCCCCATCCTTTCTTCCTATCTAACTTCATTTTTTCATCCCCTCTGTCTCTCACTTCTACCTTTTTATCTCCCCCCCCCCCAATTTCTATTTTTTTACACTTTTCCCCTCTTTTTCACCTTTCCTCTTTTTTTTCTCTTCTTCTTCCTCTCATCTCCCCCATCTGAATGTCCCATGCTATATTTTGGTGATGTGAGTTGTACTGAGTCACTGGGATCTGTCCAGGTGTTTGGGGGGTGCCTGGCCATGAAATGTTTGCCAAGCCCCCCCCCCCCCTTCCAATACATTTATTATTATTATTATTATTATTATACAGGTATTTTTTGATTGTGCAGCACTTAACAATATTTTAATTTCCTCCTCACAGCATCTCTCTGCTCTCCTATCTCTGATCTCACTTTCTCTTTTTCGGGAGTCTCGAGCCGGACTTTGTCGCTGTGATGGCGGTAAGCGGTCGGGTATTTGGTTCCTGAGACTTGCTGACATTTAGCTGACACAGTATATTTATTTTCCTCTTTTATTTTGGATACGTAATTCTGTTGTTTGTGTATCGCTGAGGTTTCTGATATGATTCATAGCCATATCCAAATTTAATCTATGATCAGACATAATGGGCGGGGCCATGCCTCGTAGCCCCCCCCCCTCCCCCGCTGTCATATCCCAGTGCATGTACAGTGGCAGGTAGTCAGAGCAAAGGGCCAGATTCACAGATATCTGCGGAGGCGTAACGTATCGTCTTTACGTTACACCGCCGCAAGTTTTCAGCCCAAGTGCCTGATTCACCAAGCACTTGCGTGTAAACTTACGGCGGAGTAACGTAAAGCCGTCCGGCGCAAGCCCGCCTAATTCAAATGGGGCGTGTACCATTTAAATTAGGCGCGTTCCCGCGCCGAACGTTCTGCGCATACTCCATTTGGAAATTTCCCGCCGTGCTTTGCGCGAAATGACGTCGCCCCGACGTAATGTTTTGAATGGCGACGTGCGTAACGTACTTTCGTATTCCCGGACGACTTACGCAAAAAAAAAAAAATTGAAATTCGACGCGGGAACGACGGCCATACTTTAACATGGGCTGTCTATTGTTACACCACCTCAATAGCAGCCGTAACTTTGCGACTCGAAAAGCCGACTAGCGACGACGTAACGAACGCGCGTACCTTCGTGGATCGCCGTAAACAGCTAATTAGCCTACCCGACGCGGAAAACGACGCGATCTCCACCCACCGGCGGCCGAAGTATTGCATCCTAAGATCCGAAGGTGTACGAAGCCGTACGCCTGTCGGATCTTAGCCAAATGCCGTCGTATCTTTGTTTGTGAATCACAAATAAAGATACGACGCGGCAAATTTGAAAGTACGCCGGAGTATCAGCAGATACTCCGGCGTACTTATTCTGTGAATCTGGCCCAAAGATCCCACCAATGAGGGGAAAGAAAAGACTGCCAGGTGATCTAACCCTTCAGCATCCACGGAACATTGCAATCTCAGTTTTGGGTGAACCGTCCCGTTAAATATTGACACTCTTAAACCTCATACACACGATCGGACTTCCATCAGACTTTTCCGTGGATTTTGGTCCGAAGGGGCGTTGGACTTGGTATGCATACACATGGCAAGACTTTTTCAGCCAACTTTCACCAAATCACGTGTTTTGTTCTGCTCTTTACCGCCACCCTGTGGGCAACTTCCGCTATTGTTGTCTGATCTTTAGCATTGGTTCTGAGCATGCGTGTTTGTACTTTGGACTTTAGTCAGATGGAGCGTACACACGGTCGGATTGTCTGCTTAAACAGGTCCATCGGACATTTGTTGTCAACAAGTCAGATCGTGTGTATGGGCCTTAAAGGGGTTGTAAAGGTACAATTTTTTTTCCCCTAAATAGCTTCCTTTACCTTAGTGCAGTCCTCCTTCACTTACCTCATCCTTCCATTTTGCTTTTAAATGTCCTTATTTCTTCTGAGAAATCCTCACTTCCTGTTCTTCTGTCTGTAACTCCACACAGTAATGCGAGGCTTTCTCCCTGGTGTGGAGTGTCGTGCTCGCCCCCTCCCTTGGACTACAGGAGAGTCAGGACGCTCTCTACGTTGCAGATAGAGAAAGGAGCTGTGCGTTAGTGGACGTCCTGACTCTCCTGTAGTCCAAGGGAGGGGGGCGAGCACGTCACTCCACACCAGGGAGAAAGCCTTGCATTACTGTGTGGAGTTACAGACAGAAGAACAGGAAGTGAGGATTTCTCAGAAGAAATAAGGACATTTAAAAGCAAAATGGAAGGATGAGGTAAGTGAAGGAGGACTGCACTAAGGTAAAGGAAGTTGTTTAGGAAAAAAAAGGTACCTTTCAGCCCCTTTAACCACTTAAGGACCGCCTCCTGCAGATATATGTCGGCAGAATGGCACGGCTGGGCACAAGCACATACCTGTCCTCTTCAAGTGCCCAGCCGTGGGTCGCGGCCGCGGCACGTGCCCGCGACCTGGTCCGAAGCTCGGTGACCACGGACCCGATCGCCGCCGGAGTCCCGCGATCGGTCTCCGGAGCTGAAGAACGGGGAGAGGTGTGTGTAAACACAGCTTCCCCGTTCTTCACAGTGGCAGCTTCATTGATCGTCTGTTCCCTGTTATAGGGAAACACGATCAATGATGTCACACGTCCAGCCCCGCCCCCCTACAGTTAGAAAAACATATGAGGTCACACATAACCCCTACAGCGCCCCCCTAGTGGTTAACTCCCAAACTGCAATTGGCATTTTCACAGTCAACAATGCATTTTTATAGCATTTTTTGCTGTGAAAATGACAATGGTCCCAAAAATGTGTCAAAATTGTCCGATGTGTCCGCCATAATGTCGCAGTCACGAAAAAAATCACTGATCGCCGCCATTAGTGGTAAAAAAATTTTTTTTATAAAAATGCAATAAAACTATCTCCTATTTTGTAAACGCTATAAATTTTGCGCAAACCAATCGATAAACGCTTATTGCGATTTTTTTTACCAAAAATAGGTAGAAAAATACGTATCGGCCTAAACTGAGGAAAAAAACGTTTTTGGGGGATATTTATTATAGCAAAAAGTTAAAAATATTTTTTTTTTTCAAAATTGTCACTCTATTTTTGTTTATAGCGCAAAAAATAAAAACCGCAGAGGTGATCAAATACCACCAAAAGAAAGCTCTATTTGTGGGAAAAAAAGACGCCAATTTTGTTTGGGAGCCACGTCGCACGACCGCGCAATTGTCAGTTAAAGCGACACAGTGCCGAATCGCAAAAACTGGCCAGGTCCTTTACCTGCATAAAGGTCCGGGTCTTAAGTGGTTAAGGACTAAACAGGACAGTTCAGGATTTCTGTGTTAGATGCGAGGGGCCCCAATTTAAGTCCTGCACAAGGAACCTGATGATTGAAGGCTAAAGGGTGACAGGTTCTCTTTACTTTAGCGTGCGGACCTCTCTGACCGTTTACAATATTGCTTCTGCAATGGAAAATCTTACTTGGCGCGGCTGTGAATCAGCAATTTAGACTCGTCTCAGAAAGTGGTTTTAGGTTCCTCTTTCAGCATTTTACTATTTCCATTGCTTTGCAGTGATGGCGAGAATCTATGAAAGGACGTTTATAACGAGGCGGCGGATCAGGGGGTGCAAAGGTGTGCAGGAACGGCTTTACTCTGATTCCCCAAACTGCACTTAAAGTGATTGTAAACGATCACCTTGTGAAACAACCTTTTTAGTTTAACCACTTCCATACCAGGCACTTACGCACCTTCCCGCCCAAGCCAATTTTCAGCTTTCAGCGCTGTCGCAATTTGAATGACAATTGCGCGGTCGTGCTACACTGTACCCAAATGACATTTTTATCATTTTGTTCCCACAAATAGAGCTTTCTTTTGGTGGTATTTGATCACCTCTGCGATTTTTTTTCTTTGCGTAACAACTAAAAAAAGACCGAAATTTTTGAAAAAAATTAAGTTTTTATTTTTTTCTGTTAATTTTTTTTGTAAATAAGTAAGTTTTCTTTTTCAATTAT
>NC_053499.1:150573698-150696198 GCF_905171775.1 Rana temporaria | reverse complement strand
GACCTTCCCTTCAGTCTTGCACAGTTGTACCGGCTCCTCTCCTGGACTGAAATGACTTCCTCTGATTTCACTGCACACTGTGAGCTTCTCACCATGTGCAGTAGAAGCTGCAGCAAGTCAGCCTTTCCTGGCTGGAGGACGTCCAGCATCATCAAGCGCTTTCCTCCCTAGCCTGACTGTCCCTGGCCCCACCCCTTCTATTCAGTGGCTCAGCATCACATGTGGGCTGGGACAAGGGGTGGGCAGAAGGGACCGCTGCCCTGGAAACGATGGTATCATGTGAGGTGAGGGGGCACCACAAGGAGATTGGGGGGAGGGGATTTGTGTTGAGAAGGGGCATTTGGGGAGTGGCTGGGGGTAAGAACTGTTCTAGGAGGCAGTGCTTCATTTTTTGGTGGGGGGCGGCAAACAAACCCCGCTCGCCCACCTGCACTTAACCCACCCAAATTGCAGGCAGCTTCCCCGGCTTCTCCTCCCGGACAATTTGGTCACTTTTTCTACCAGCCAATCCGGTCTTAGGAGCCGCTTCCTGTCCTGATTGGCCGGGAGGAGAAGCAGGAAGACAATAGCAAATGTTGATTCGCTAATGTCACATGTGGGTGGGCTTGGGCGCAGTGCCCTTGCCTATGCCCATCAGCACAGCTTTGCCAGTGCCCATGAGTACAGCCTTACCAGTGCCCCCATCAGCGCAGCCTTGCCAGTGCCCATCAGCGCAGCCTTGCCAGTGCTCATCAGCGCAGCCTTACCAGTGCCCCCCATCAGCGCAGCCTTGCCAGTGCCCCCCATCAGCGCAGCCTTGCCAGTGCCCATCAGCGCAGCCTTGCCAGTGCAAGAGAAGAGCCGTCGGTTTACACAGAGCTGGTAACACAAAGTCCCACCTCCTGAACCGGCTCCTATGATGGACGTCACACATCCTGGCATTGGGCCAGTGTGGTGTCCATCATAATAGCCAGTTCAGGAGGCGGGACTGAGCGGCTCCGGGCAAGCCGGACACCCCCACTTGCCCCAGGATCGGCCCTGCAAAGCGGCCCCAGGGCAGTCGGGCCCTGTATAGCCCAGAGTTCCCGGGCAACCGCAGGCCTTGGGACCCGGGGCTAATAATTCTGAATGAGAAATGCGAGACCCAGGGATTTTTCTTGCCCCAAATGGGGCTATAGCCCAGACAGCCCCCCCATCCCGACGCCACTGGAGGGGAGGAGATTTTCACTGACACATAATGCTCATACATCTTTGCTGGGGGGGCACAATTTGCCATGTTCTCCCTGGGTTCTAGATGACCTCATCATGCAGCTTTCATTGGACCACCCACAACTTGAATTGGACCCGGTATCCGCCTCTAATGGTCTCTGTACAGCAGAGCTTACACCAGGAGGGGGAGAAGCAGCATAAAGAGCTAATCAGCTCATGGGCGAACAAAGAGCATGCTGATAGGAGGACACAGTGGCCCGGATTCAGAGAGAAATTGCGCCTGCGTAACCATAGTTACGCAGCGCAATTGCTTACTTGCGCCGGCGTAACGAATGCTCCTGATTCAGGAACCTTGTTACGCCGACTGCAGCCTAAGATATGCATGGCATAAGGCTCTTATGCCTGCATATCTTAGGCTGCATTCTTACGTTGGCCGCTAGGTGGCGTTCCCGTTGTGCTCAGCGTATAGTATGCAAATTGCATACTAACGCCGATTCACAACGTTACGCGAGCCCTACGTACGCAGTTTATGTCGTTTGCGTACGGCGGTTTTCGCGTAAGGCTGCCCCTGCTATCAGCAGGGGCAGCCAATGTTACGTCTACCCGTCGTTCCCGCGTCGCGAAATTTGAACTTTACGTAGTTTGCGTAAGTGAATCGTGAATGGTGCTGGACGCCATTTACGGTCACGTTGAAGCAAATGACGTCCTTGCGACGCCATTTACCGCAATGCACGTCGGGAAAGTTTCCCGACGGAGCATGCGCACTACGTTCGGCGCGGGAACGCGCCTAATTTAAATGATCCACGCCCCCTACGGGATCATTTAAATTACGCGCGCTTACGCCAGGCAGTTTTACGGAGCGCACACGCAAATTACGGATCTACTGCTTCGTGAATGAAGCGTAGCACACGTAATTTACGGAGGCGTAGCGTAAAAACGGTACGCTGCGCCTCCGTAAGAGGGCGCAAATGTACCTGAATCTAGGCCAGTGTATTTTCTCCTGTGTATTTAGCTGTTTGCCAAGAGTTTAGCTTTAAATGCAAATGTTGAGATTCCAGGCTCAGCTTCCTTATTCCCCCCATCCCCCCCCCCCATCCGGGATATCTCAGCTCCCGCAGATACCAAGAGCTACATTCTAATTTTTGCTTCTTGTTAAATTCTCCGGAATAACCACTAAGAGACTCCCACGCTCCTCAGACAAGCACACACTGGAAGAAGAATCCACGCCAAATTTACAGGAGGAAGCTCACATTGTTCTACAAAATATCCTTCTCCTGGCTTCTGTCTTCAGATGATCTTTAAAGGCAGAGGCGGTCCCCGTCCATTAGGGGGCGCATGGGCCCCTCCTATCCATGCGTCCGGCCCCCTCATCTACATGCAGGGCGCCAGACGTATGGATTCCAATAGGGGGGCGTTTTTTTTCTATTACAAGGGACATTCCTTGTAATAGGGATAAAAGTGAACCATTTTTTTTTTTTGGGGGTAAAAATTTATAAAAAAAAAATAAAAAGAAATAAGAAAACAAAAAACATTTTTTTTTAAAGCGCCCCGTCCCGCTGAGCTCGCGCGCAGAAGCGAACGCATACGTGAGCAGCGCCAGCATATGAAAACTGCGTTCAAACCACACATGTGAGGTATCGCCACAATCGGTGGAGCGAGAGCGATAATTCTAGCCCTAGACCTCCTCTGTTACTCAAAAAGATGCAACCTGTAGAATTTTTTAAACGTCGCCTATGGAGATTTTTAGGGTTAAAAGTTTGACGCCATTCCACGAGCGGGGCGCAGTTTTGAAGCGTGACGTGTTGGGTATCATTTTGCTCGGCGTAACATCATCTTTCACAATATAAAAAAATAAAAATTGGGCTAACTTTACTGTTGTCTTATTTTTTAATTCAAAGAAGTGAATTTTTTCCAAAAAAAAGTGCGCTTGTAAGACTGTTGCGCAAATACGGTGTGACAAAAAGTATTGCAATGACCGCCATTTTATTCTCTAGGGTGTTAGAAAAAAAATATATATAATGTTTGGGGGTTTTAAGTCATTTTCTAGCAAAAAAAAAATCTTGTAAACACCAAATCTGAAAAACAGGCAAGGTCCTTAAGTGGTTAAAGGGTTAGGTGCTGAATTTTCGATGAGAAGATTTATGTGGCGGTTTATATCAGAGGGAGGAGCTGATACATGTATGGGATCAATGGGGTAGATTCAGGTAGGGGCGCGCACTACTACGGAGGCTCAGCGTACCGTTTTTACGCTACGCCTCCGTAAATTACGTGCGCTACGCTTCATTCACGAAGCAGTAGCTCCGTAATTTGCGGGGGCGTTCCGTAAAAGTTGCCGGCGTAAGCGCGCGTAATTTAAATGATCCCGTAGGGGGCGTGGATGATTTAAATTAGGCGCGTTCCCGCGCCGAGCGTAGTGCGCATGCTCCGTCGGGAAACTTTCCCCACGTGCATTGCGGTAAATGACATCGCAAGGACGTCATTTGCTTCAACGTGAACGTAAATGGCGTCCAGCGCCATTCACGATTCACTTACGCAAACGACGTAATTTTCAAAAATCGCGACGTGGGAACGACGGGTATAGTTAGCATTGGCTGCGCCTGCTAATAGCATGGGCAGCCTTACGCAGAAACCGACGAACGCAAACGACGTAAAATTCGAATGCCGGGCGCGCGTACGGTTGTGAATCGGCGTGAGTATGCAATTTGCATACTCTACGCTGACCACTACGGGAACGCCACCTAGCGGCCAGCGTAAGAATGCAGCCTACGATATGACTGGCATAAGAGCCTTATGCCAATCATATCTTAGGCTGCAGTCGGCGTATCGAGCTTTCTGAATACAGAAAGTCGATACGCCGGCGCTACTTAGCAATTACGCTGCGTATCTATGGATACGCAGGCGTAATTGCTACCTGAATCTACCCCAATGTCTCCATAATTCCAGAATAAGGTGTAAAGGAAAAAGAATGGGACGCCACACTTGCTGACCATCCTATAGCAGTTTTACTAATACAGGGCGGTAGCTGCCAGATCACATATATATACGTGATTTGGCATTCCCGCCAGCAGGGGGCGCGTGCACGCCGCTTCTGCTCTAATTCATATTCACAGCACAAGCCGATCTGCCGGTTCTGGCCATTCGATGTCTTCCATCACTCACTAATTGTCGGTAAAGAACACAGAACAGCGATCTGCCTTGGTAAGCGAACGTTAGAGCAAGAGCAATAATTCTAGCGCAAGACCTTTTCTGTAACTCTAAACAGGTAACAATGAAAGAAAATTAGAAGCATCGCCTATGGGGATTTTGAAGTACCGAAGTTTGGCGCCATTCCACAAGTGTGCGCAATTTTAAAGCGTGACATGTTAGGTATGTATTTACTCGGCGTAACTTCATCTTTCACATTATGTAACAAAAATTGGGCTAACTTTACTATTTTTTTTTTTATGCACGAATCAGTCCCCTCCCAAAAAAAAATGTGTTTGAAAAATCGCTGCGAGATAAAAAAAAAGCACCATTGTATTCTCTAAGGTCTCTGCTAAAAAAAAAGCATATAAAATGTTTGGGGGTTCTGAGTAATTTTCTAGCAAAATGCATGAAAAAACGACAAAAAAAACGCGTTTGAAAAATCGCTGCGCAAATACCGTGCAAGATAAAAAGTTGCAACAACCGCCATTGTATTCTCTAGGGTCCCTGCTAAAAAAAAAAAGCATATATGTTTGGAGGTTCTGCGTAATTTTCTAGCAAAATGCATGAAACCCCCCCAAAAAAATGCATTAAAAAAATCGCTGGGCAAATACCGTGCAAGATAAAAAGTCGCAACGACCACCATTGTTTTCTCTAGGGTATCTGCAAAAAAAAAAGCATATATAATGTTTGGGGGTTCTGAGTAATTTTCTAGCAAAATGCATAAAAACCCCTCAAAAAAATGAGTTTGAAAAATCGCTGCGCAAATACCGTGCGAGATAAAAATTGGCGAGGACCACCATTGTATTCTCTAGGGACTCTGCAAAAAAAAAAAAAAAAGCATATATAATGTTTGGGGGTTCTGAGTAATTTTCGAGCAAAAAAAAAAAAAATGATGTAGGAGAGGCGTGTCCGAATTGGCGCGGTGGGCAGGTCTATAATGCGATGAGAGGTGCAGCCCAGTCTCTCACATTCATTGCACAGAACTGGCACTAGGGGTCAGGAAGGGGTTAAATGCGTCTGATGCATTTTTTATAACACAAGTGCGTCACTTCTTGTGTCTTAGTTGCCAAAGTGACAATTATCCCATCGAACGTGCCCGGGCACATGTGAGTGGCCACTTTTATAAACCCGGGCGAATGGCGACAACCGCTGGCACAAGTGGCCCGGAATTCAGCTGCCATTGTGCGTCTGGAGTACACTTCAGAGCCACTTGTAGAATGGACTACTGTTTGCGTTGGATGAGATTTGGCGGCGATGGTGGGCGGGGCTCGCCTTCAAGAGGTTGCGCAGAGCGGCGTTTCCTCATTCCTCCCCATTCTTATACACAGAAGGGTTTCATCTCATTATAAAGAAGGAGAATTGTGCAGACACATGAAGAGGACCTGTAGCTTTGGAGGGAAAAAAAAGATATTCAGTGACAGAGAACTTTATGTTTATTGGCCACATTTATAAGATGTTCAGGAGGTGAATATTAAAGCCGAGTTACGGCCACAAACACTGTAACTGCTGCTGACTTTTAATAAGGACACTTACCTGTCCAGGGAGCCCGCAATGCCGAACCCCCACCCTCCCGGAGCCCGACTATTGAAGGCGCCGCCATTGTAACTAAGGGAAACCGGCCTTGCGGCTTCACTGCCGGTTTCCTACTGCGCATGCGTGAGTCACGCAGCGTTTTGTGAATGGCCAGCTTGTCTTCTGGGACACACACAGATCCCAGAAGACAGTATGTGTCTGTGTATACTGTGTGTCTGTGTATACTGTGTGTGTGTGTACTGTGTGTGTATACTGTGTGTCTGTGTATACTGTGTGTCTGTGTGTGTATACTGTGTGTATGTATACTGTGTGTGTATACTGTGTGTCTGTGTATACTGTGTGTCTGTGTGTATACTGTGTGTGTGTGTATACTGTGTGTGTATACTGTGTGTCTGTGTGTGTATACTGTGTGTGTGTATACTGTGTGTGTATACTGTGTGTCTGTGTATACTGTGTGTCTGTGTGTGTATACTGTGTGTGTGTATACTGTGTGTGTGTATACTGTGTGTGTATACTGTGTGTCTGTGTATACTGTGTTTCTGTGTATATTGTGTGTTTACTATGTATGCATACTGTGTGTGTGTATACTGTGTATCTGTGTGTGTATACTGTGTGTGTGTACTGTGTGTGTCTGTGTATACTGTGTGTGTGTGTCTGTGTGTGTTTACTGTGTATGTATACTGTGTGTGTGTACACTGTGTGTCTGTGTATACTGTGTGTGTGTGTATACTGTGTGTATGTGTATACTGTGTGTGTATACTGTGTGTGTGTATACTGTGTGTGTATACTGTGTGTCTGTGTATACTGTGTGTCTGTGTATACTGTGTTTCTGTGTATATTGTGTGTGTTTACTATGTATGCATACTGTGTGTGTGTATACTGTGTCTGTGTGTGTATACTGTGTGTGTGTACCGTGTGTGTATACTGTGTGTCTGTGTATACTGTGTGTGTATACTGTGTTTCTGTGTATATTGTGTGTGTCTGTTTACTGTGTATGTATACTGTGTGTGTATACTGTGTGTGTATACTGTGTGTGGATGTGTATACTGTGTGCGTGTGTGTAGTCTGTGTGTGTGTATACTGTGTGTCTATACTGTGTGTGTGTACTGTGTGTGTGTGTGTATACTGTGTGTCTGTGTATACTGTGTGTGTGTGTATATTGTGTGTCTGTGTGTGTGTGTCTGTGTATACTGTGTGTGTATACTGTGTGACTGTGTGTCTGTATACTGTGTGTGTATACTGTGTGACTGTGTGTCTGTATACTGTGTGTGTGTGTCTATATTATGTGTATATATTGTGTGTCTGTGTGTGTATACTGTGTGTGTGTGTGTATATTGTGTGTGTATATTGTGTGTCTGTGTGTGTATACTGTGTGTGTGTATATTGTGTGTGTATATTGTGTGTCTGTGTGTGTATACTGAATTTTGCGCATCGGAATTGCAAACAGACGATCGGATTTTACGATAGGAATTTTTTCCGTCTGAAAAATTTGAGAACCAGCTCTCAAATCTTTTGTTGGCGGAAATTCCGACAGCAAAGGTCCGATGGAGCGTACACACGGTCGGAATTTCCGATCGTCTGTACGCGGCATAAGAGCGAATATTCAGATCCTAACAGTAGCTGGTTTTCCGGTTCTCCTTTCCTCTCCCCCTCCAGCTGTGCCGAGCGTGCCAGACCCTTCCGATAGCAAACAGAGGAGACCGCGGCACAGCCTGAGAAGGAAAGCGGCCCTCGGAATTAGCGCAGATTTTCCGGCACGCCTGACCAGACGGGCACCGATCCCAGTAGGTGTGTAATGTACAATCCCGGGCATTGTTCTGTAACCTGCGGGTGACTGGCACCCAATCACCGCATTCAGTGGTCAGAGCCGTAATGGAAACTATTGTCTGCGCTGGAATTCGAAACCTCAGTGAATTTTTTTTAGAGAAGGTGATTTAATTGTACGCTGCGCTAAACTGACACGCGGTGAAGAATAATCCAACGATTGGATCAAACGGATGTCAGGCTACCAAAATAGGTGTGAAATGTTCTGGGATGTTTACAGGGGATTAGAGAACCTGCAGAGAAATGAATGAGGGTGAAAGGTTGCCAAGTTCGCAAGGGTGGCTATACCATGTATGACCACCAGGTGGAGCGAGCGCCACTCTTCAATCCTTCAATGGGGTTACATGATGCAGCAGGTAATAGATGGAGAGGGGGGCGGGGGGGCGGGGGCGCCCAGAGGGGGGGGGGGGACGCCCAACCTGGACTTGGGAATTAGAAATAAGTAGATAACAAAGACAAAAATGAATGCCGCTCTCTATTCAATAACAAGAGGAACTGCAGTCCGCTCACATCATTTGTAATAAAAACATCTTTGCCATTCCAAAAGCTTTCCTCCAACCAGCAGCATTGGGCTAGATTCAGGTACCGCTGCGCACTTCTTACGGTGGCGCAGCGTCCCCTTTTTGCCCTGCGCCCCCTGCAAATTATCATTCACGAAGCAGTAGCCACGTAATTTGCGCGGGCGCTCCTCAAAAATGCCCGGCGTAAGGGCGCGTAATTTAAATGATCCCGTAGGGGGAGTGGATCATTTAAATTAGGCGCGTTCCCGCGCCGAACGTAGTGTGCATGCTCCGTCGGGAAACTTTCCCGACATGCATTGCGGAAAATGACGTCGCAAGGACGTCATTTGCTTCAAAGTGAACGTAAATGGCGTCCAGCGCCATTCACGATTCACTTACGCAAAATTTAAACTTCGCGACGCGGGAACGACGGGTATACGTAGCATTGGCTGCCCCTGCTAATAGCAGGAGCAGCCTTGCGAGAAACCCGACAAACGTAAACGACGTAAACTGCGTACGCAGGGCTCGCGTAGGCTAGTGAATCGGCGTTAGTATGCAATTTGCATACTATACGCTGACCACTACGGGAACGCCCCCTAGCGGCCATCGTAAGAATGCAGCCTACGATATGACTGGCGTAAGAGCCTTATGCCAGTCATATCTTAGGCTGCAGTCGGCGTATCGAGGTTCCTGAATCAGGAGCATTCGAAACGCCGGCGCAAGTAAGCAATTGCGCTGCGTAACTATGGTTACGCAGACGCAATTGCTACCTGAATCTAGCCCATTGTTTATAAACATTGGCCCAGATTCACAGAGTGTGGGCGCACATTACGCTGCCGTAGAGTAACCAATGTACGCTACACCAACGCAGCGCAGAGAAGCAAGCATGGAATTCAGCAAGCCAGTGCTCCCAACGCTGCGCCAGCGTGGCGTGGGATTCGAAGGTGTACGCCGGCGTAGGTGGAAGTGGGCGTGACCCATGCAAATGAGGCGTGACCCCATGCAAATGATGGTCCGAGCACCAGACAGATACGTATCACGAACTGCGCATGCGCCGTGACGTGGACGCACCCCCCTGCGCCTGCTCACAACCACGTCGGAAAAAAACTGCCTAAACTACGCCGGATCACTGCGTACGGCGTGAACGTAACCTACGCCCAGCCAGACACACGTCCAACGTAAAATACGCCGGCTTGTGTTCCCTGGTGCAGACCTTTGCATGTCTGCTGCTGGGTTGCACCTCCTTTATGGGGAATAACTTTACGCCGGACGTACAACTTACGCGCACATTGCGTAGCCTGCGCCGGGCACACGCACGTTCGTGAATCGCCGTATTTCCCTAATTTGCATGTTTGAATGGCTAATCAATGGGAGCGGCACCAATGGTCCAGCCTAAATGTGCGCCCACCCTACGCCGGCGTAAGCAAGCTACGTCGGCGGGGTGTAGCCTGGTTTTAGGGGTCTGGCGCACAGATACGACGCCGCACATTTGCACTTACGTCGGCGTAACTTGTTATACGTCGGCGTAAGTGCTTTGTGAATCTGGGCCATTGTTTATAACAAGTATGACATGTTTTTTTTTTTTTAGTGGCATGGGGCCCTCGGGCAGTGCCCGAATGGTCAGTCCGCCCCTACTGCATCTATTTTTCAGTCGGAGGTTGGGGGAACAAGGGCCCAGATTCAAGAAGCAATTGCGCCTGTGTAACCATAGGTTACGCAGCGCAATTGCTTACTTGCTCCGGCGTTACGAATGCTCCTGATTCAGGAACATCGTAACGCCGACTGCAGCCTAAAATCTGCGTGGCATAAGGCTCTTATGCCACGCAGATTTTAGGCTGCATTCTTGCGTTGACCGCTAGGGGGCGCTCCCATTGTGCTCAGCGTATAGTATGCAAATTGCATACTAACACCGATTCACAATTGTTGCGCGGGCCCTGCGTACGCAAGTTACGTCGTTTCCGTACGGCGTGCTTAGCGTAAGGCTGCTCCTGCTAATAGCAGGCGCAGCCAATGCTAAGGATACCCGTCGTTCCCGCGTTGCGACGTTCGAATTTTACGTTGTTTGCGTAAGTGAATCGTGAATGGCGCTGGACGCCATTCACGTTCACTTTGAAGCAAATGACATCCTTGCGACGTCATTTGCCGCAATGCGCGTCGGGAAAGTTTCCCGACGGAGCATGCGCTTTACGATCGGCGCGGGAACGCGCCTAATTTAAATGATTCCCGCCCCTGGCGGGATCATTTACATTGCGCGCGCTTACGCCGGGCAATTTTGCCGGCGCGCCCTCGCAATTTTTACGGAGCTACTGCTCCGTGAATCGAGGGCAGCTCAAAATATTTGCGGGGGCGCAGGGCAAAATCGTTGCCCTGCGCCTCCGCAAATAGAGCGCAGATCTCTTTGAATCTGGGCCATAGTGTCTATTATGCTAAATTACCCATAGAGTGTAATGTGGTGGTCTAATGTAGTTACGGAAACGGGTCTGTAAATATTTTGAGCCGGTTTTCTATTTTTCCGCTCAGCTGTTGTGTCCATAACCCCGGTGATCTGCCTGCAGAAGTGTATTGGTGTCTTGTAGCTGAGCCGGCTTGTTTACTTGTAGAGAAAAGTCCGCATCATTGTGGCGAGGAGCCTGATGCTGAGGAGGAACCGTATGGAAGTTAGTCACGGGTCATCGACCCCGAGTCAAACATCTGCAGCTTCTATCTTCACCGCTTAATACATCGCCATCGCATTGTAGGACGGGTCAGGAAAGGACGCACTGAGACCCCATGGGAATTCTGGGTAACTGGTCTGCCAACCTAAACTGTGCATGGGACTCAATGTGTAAGCATATGAAACATTATACTTTATTTTTAGAAGAGACCCTAGAGAATAAAATGGACGTTGTTGCAATATTTTATGACACGCAGTATTTGCATAGCGTTCTTTGAAGCGCATTTTTTTTAAAAAAAATACACTTTAACCAAAATGCAGGTAAAGGACCCGGCCAGTTTTTGCGATTCTGCACTGTGTCGCTTTAACTGACAATTGCGTGGTCGTGCGACCTGGCTCCCCACAAATAGAGCTTTCTTTTGGTGGTATTTAGAATATAGAATAGAATGCATTAATATAAAAAAACTTCTGCCTTTACAATCACTTTAAGCATGGTGTTTAGGTCACAATTTAAAAGGTATGACCACCTATAGTTTCCACAAATCCTCCTGGCCTGATTCCTGAAAATTCTGGAATCCTGGGTATTTTGTGAGGAGCGCCTTCACCGCACCATGGAATTGAGGACATGGGCTAGGCAAGAAATGTGTTTGAATTTTCCCTGGGGAAGGGTAGTGAACAGGTTATTGCCAGTGTCACACACAACCATACCTGCATAAAGATGGCATGGGGTCAGCCATCCTCTTGGCCTGGGTTTGGAAAGCTGCCAGCTGCTCTGGCCCAGTGTTGCCCCTTGTTCCCAGGCAGAGACGTTGAAGCACAGCATGGCAGTGGTTACCCTGTATATGTACTTAGGTGGGTCTGGTTCCATGGAGTCAGAAGATAAGGCCAGGAAGGAGGAGGAAGTACAAATGACTGCACGGTCACCATCCGACAAGATACATGTCGGCACCACAAGCTCCAGTGGTGTGACCTGTCCTGCATTTTTTACAGAGAAAAAAAGAAAGAAATATAGAGAAGCAGGGATTTTTTTCACAGAGAATAGTTGCAGGAACTTCTTACTTCCAAGTCACCTGTTGTATCCACCCCCTACCCACCTCCGAGCACCATTCCTTGGTTCCCACCCCTGAGCACCATTTGTTGGTTCAACCCCCTACCTACCTCCAAGCACCATTCTTTGGTTCCCCTCCTTACCCACCTCTGAGCACCATTCCTTGGTTCCACTCCCTACCCACCTCCAGGCACCATTCCTTGGTTCCACTCCCTGCCCACCTCCGAGCACCATTCCTTGGTTCCACCCCCTACCCACCTCCGAGCACCATTCATTGGTTCCACCCCCTACCCACCTCCGAGCACCGTTCCTTGGTTCCACTCTCTACCCTCCTCCGAGCATTATTCCTTGATTCCACTCCCTACCCACCTCTGAGCACCATTCCTTCATTACACTTCCTACCCACCTCCGAGCACCATTCCTTCGTTCCACTCCCTACCCACCTCCGAGCACCATTCCTTGGTTCCACTCCCTACACACCTCCAAGCACCATTCCTTGGTTCCACCCCCTACCCACCTCCGAGCACCATTCCTTCGTTCCACACCCTACCCACCTCCGAGCACCATTCCTTGGTTCCACCCCCTACCCACCTCCGAGCACCATTCCTTGGTTCCACCCCCTACCCACCTCTCAGTAATGGATACAGAACCAAGTATTAATTTGTGGTGCTAAGTAATTTGTATATGATAGGAAGTAAAATAGATCCCCTGTAACAATAGACTCTGAACAACTAGCAACAATAGACCCCCTCCCTCAACAGTTGATGTCTACCAGCAACAATTGTCTCTCAGTAGCATAAGAGCCCCCCCAGCAACAATAGATCTCCTACCAGTGACAACTGACCTCCCCAGCAACAATAGACCCTCCTGTAAAAATAGATCCCCTCCAGCAACAATAGATCCCCCAGCAGCCAGCATTAATAGACCCTCCAGTACACCCCAGCACCCCTTGCCATTACATACATTCAGAGCTGGAGGTGCCGGAACTGCGTTCCTCCCACGTTCCTGCTGAAAAAAAGCCCTGTAGAGAAGAGACAGATGAAGAGGTATACCACGCATCTACCCTGCAACCCAGTAGCTTGAATTCTAGTTGGACAAAACTAGAGAAATTATTAGTATAAAAGGAAACTCATTACTCACACTAGAACCCTCCCAATTCTTACACTGGAATCCGCTCAATACAATATTTCTACACTAAGACTTAAAGGAGCCAAAGCTCTTCCCAACTCAAGCCCATTCCTTGGCCTTCGCTGACCGAATGAGTCTCCTTCTGCCTGATAACCGCTATCTTTGCCCCGGTAATCTGTGGCAGAAGGGGGATTTTCTGTTTGTTTTCGCAGCTCTGGGAATAGACTTGGACCTCACCCGGGCTACAATTAGACCAGCAATTTTTAGGTAAAAGTGATTTATGTTGCGAAACATTCTCTGTTGGCTTACATAACTCATCATAATTGGGGATGGACATTTCAACACGACGCCTGAATCCAAAAGAATTACTCTTTATATATTTTCTGCTACAGTTTGAGAAAACAGATTGGAGTGAAGAGAGATCGACGCTATTGAAATTTGCCGTAGAGTTTCACAGGATTCCGTCCACTTTAACATCTGCTCTGGAAGAGTGGCCAATGGATACAGCCTGTCTAAAAAAATACAAAAAATAATACGATTAACCTATTTAAAATATTGAATCTAATTTTATCTTTTTGTGAAAAAACATTCACCAATATATATTTTTTCTCATTGTTGTCTTATTTAATATAACAGCCAAAAGCTTTTTCTTTGTTTTTTTTAGCTCTGACTAAAGTGGGAAAAAAAAAGTGGGAAAAAAAAAAAAGCTTTTTTTTTGTTTTTTTTTAGCTCTGACTAAAGTGGGGAAGAGTTAGAGCAATGGTCTCCAAACTGCAACCTGGGGCATCCGCCCCCCTAATCCATGCACCCAACCTCTAATCTACATGCAGGGCGCCGGACGCATGTATTTCAATGGGGGTTTTTTGTTTTTAAGAAGCACATGATTAGAACCGTAGGCTTTAATTGGTTTAAAAAAGGGTGGGCTCGGGTCACAGATCGCTGAGCCCCCAAGCCCACCCACTTGTGTTGTGACAATAGCGAATTAATATTCATTATTGTTTTCCTAATTCTCCTCCCAGCTAATCCTGGCTCAGGAAGCTGAGAGGAGAAGCCATCCTGTTGGCCAACGAGGAGGAGGAGGGAGGAGAAACAGGGAAAGGCGGGCGGCCGTGAAGCAGAGTCAGGAGGAGACGCAGGGTGAAGCTGCCGCCAGGGGGAAGCCTACGACCTAAATGGGGTAAGTGCTGGTGACCGACCAATAGACCGACTGGGAGGGGGTGCAGGAAACCCCGACCGACCGTCTGGGGTGGATGGATTGCCGCCCCTCCAAAAATATACCACCAACCGCCACTGGTCAGTAGTATACAATGCAAAGTGCATGGGTCATTAATATGTAATGTAGCATGCAGGAATCAGTAGAAAGCAGTGTTCAGAGGTCATTAGTAAGCAACCAAGAGGGCAGGAGTCAGGAGTATGTCAGGCAGATGGCAGGGGTCAGTAGAATGTAATGCAGAGATCAAAAGTCAGTAGTATACAATGCAGAGTACTGGGGTCAGTAGTAAGTAACCCAGAGGTCAGTAGTAAGTAATGCAGAGTGCAAGGGTCAGTGGTAGGTAACACAGAGGGTTAGTAGTAAGCACAAATACCCCCTCCCTCTGCAAAAATTCACTCACCAGACCTCAGATGCTGCTGTGCCCAGCAAATTGAGGGAAGACCCCCCCAGGTCTTTACTCAGCTGTGTCATATGTCCCTCCAGAGCCGAGGAGAGGCCTAGGAAGTTCATTGGCTCTGCATTCACGTACGTCGTTGTCCCTCTAATCTGATGTCTGAGAGCCGGGGGCACAATCCTCCCTTACTCAATGCAACATTAGCTGAGCATACATTTATTGCTAAGGGTTTAAATTTGAGAGTCACAGTGTATACATGCTGTATATGCATAGGCGTGGGCACACCCTAATCAACCCATGTACATCAGCATTATCCAGGGGCAGCACCAGATGGGTGGTTGGGGGTGCCAGTGGCCAGTGTAAATGCCCCCATTATGTTAAAGGCTAGGTTCAACCCTAGGAACACATTACACTCGTATTTAGGGTGTAATATAATATGGTCTCAAGCAACTGTCTCCCACCACCAGAGCCTCCTCCCTGTGGACTGCAGGTGGCATTCATGTGTGTGTAAATTTTGGGGTGCACACCCTAATGCAATAGGCTGCGCACACCTATGTGTATATGGGATATAAATACTTTTTCTTGCCATTTAAGCGTAGAGCGTTTGCGCGGTTCTCTCTGTCCTGAACATCCATTGGTTGTCGGTGGGTAGCTCTCTGCATTCTCTCTGGGTTAGATCAATGCAAAACTGAAAAGTATTCCTGGATTTTTTGGAAAGAAGAACTGAAAGTTGCATTGTTGTAGCTTCTGGCTGGATATACGAAGAGCCGCTACGGTAAACTCCTGCCTTGTCTCTTACATAGAATGTCCTGTATATTCTGGGTATCCGTTATGAAACACCAACCTTCTTCCCCTACTTTTGCTGCTGCCAGACTCATCCACTTTAACCACTGCTCAGTGTCCGCCACCCAGGGCCGATCCTAGGGTCACATGCACCTGGGTGCAGAAATATTTCTGGCGCCCCACATGGGCGTGGTAATTTTACTAACTCCTCCCCATTTACCTCCAACGCTCCAGCACTGTCAGTGTGAAAGGGCTCTTGGTACATCTCATTATACATCACATCTGTAGCTGGACTACTGAGGCGCAGGAATGGGCAGGGGCTGTGTATCCTATGCAATCTATCACGCCATAAAACATCTAGAGCTGGGGCAGCCCAGAGCACATGTTGGGGATGCCATCCTCCTGCATACAGCACATTGAACACTGTGACACACCTTGGTTCTATCTCTGAGCAGCCCGAGATAGAGATGGGAGGGGGAGGCATTCCAACTGGAGTTGGTGGAGACAGTGCAGGATCCAAGACTCCCAGTGTGAGGAATTCATTCCTGCACATAAGCACTCAGCAGCCACTGAAATCTAGAACCCTCTGGAAGATCAGGAAGAAGAGCGGCCTCTCCCTGAGCACTGCCAGGCTGGACAGCTGCCCTATGCTCACACATCAGTTCTGGACGGACACACACCTACGCTCAGAACACTAGTTCTGGACAGACACAAACAAGTAGAGAAGGAGGGAGGGGGGAAATCTGGCACTTCGGCGCCCCCAACTCTGCAGGCACCTGGGTGCAAAGCACCCTGTGCACCCTGCCTAGGATCGGCCCTGCTGCCACCCCTCTTTGCCAGTATCTCCATTGGCTTCTGCTCGCCCAACAAATAAGATTCAAATAAGTGCTAGAAACGGCCTACAAAGCCATCCATAACTCTGCTGCAAGCTACATCACCAACCTTGTCTTAAAATACCAACCAAACCGTCCTATTTGCTCCTTCCATGACCTCCTGCTCTCTAGTTCCCTCATCACCTCCTCCCATGTTCTCTCTCAGGCCTTCTCCAGAGCCTCTTCCATCCTCTGGGACTCCTCACCCCCAATCCATCTGACTATCTCTTATGCCTTGTACACACAATCGGAATTTCCGATGGGAAAAGTCAGACTGACTTTTTCCGTTGGATATTCCGATTGTGTCGTGTGTAGCCCCATCTGGGTTTTTTCATCGGATATTCCGATGAATTACGTCAGAGTTTAGATATAGAACATGTTCTATTATACTCCCATGGAATTCCGATGTGATTTGGCCGGGAAAAAGCCAGGTTGTGTGTACAAGGCATAACTCTATCTCTGCCTTTAGGTGATCCCTGAAAACCCATCTCTTCAGAAAGGCCACCCTGCCTCTAACTAATAAACTGGACTTTAACTTTCTCCATCAGTTCATCCCTAATAGTTACTAACTTTTTGTATTGCTTGCCCTTTCATTTTAGATCAGTGGTCTCCAAACTATGACCCGGGGGCCAGAAGTGGCCCTTTGCTTGCCTTTATGTGGCCCTTGGGGCACTTTTCCACAGACAGACACCAATGATGGGGCACGATTCCCCTTACTGACACCATAAATAGGGCACTATTCCTCCCATTAATACCAACGATAGGGTACTGAGGAGCATTTTCTACTCTCACTAGCCACAGTCCGGCCCCCCAAATCCTGAAGGATTTTGTGCTGAAAATGCCCCCCTTGGCTTATACTCGAGTCACCTTTTTCTCCCGGACTTTGGGGACCCGGTACCGGCCAAACTTGGCACACATGTAGCCCCACTTTTCCTCTAAAGTGTGCAAAGTTTGTTGTCCAGGGAACCTATTACCGGGGAGCACCGATTTTTCAAATCCGGGCACCCCTTCCATAGACTCCCATGTTAAACGGTCATTTCTCTGGTGACTTTGGGGACCCGGTATCGGCCGGTCGTAGGTCCTCTGGACCCGGTACTTGACATGTAAACTCCATGCAGATAGTTTCCTGGTTGGGATTAGAACCAAGGACACTGCTTCTACAAGACAGGTGCCACTAACCACTAAGCCACTGTGCTATATTCAGCTGCATTGATGCATACCGTATATAGTCGAGTATAAGCCAAGTTTTTCAGCACATTTTTTTGTGCTGAAAATTCCCCCCTTGGCTTATACTCGAGTCACCTTTTTGCACCTGATCTCCCAGACTTTGGGGACTCGGTACCGGCCAAACTTGGCACACATGTAGCCCCATTTCTCACCCACAAGTGTGCAAAGTTTGTTGTCTGGTGAACCTATGGCTGGGGAGCACCGATTTTTCAAATCTGGGCACCCTTTCCATAGACTCCTATGTTAAACGTCAGTCTAGTCATGGGCACAGTGAGGCATTGGCACAGTGAGGCATGCACATGGACACAGTGAGGCACAGTGAGGCATGCAGATGGACACCCTAGGCTTATGCTCGAGTCAATAAGTTTTCCCAGTTTTTTGTGGTAAAATTAGGTGCCTCGGCTTATATTCGGGTCAGCTTATACTCGAGTATATATGGTTCTTTGATTTCTTTCTCAGCAAATCAAAGCCTGTCCAGATACTGGCCCAGATTCAAGAAGCTATTGCGCCCGCGCAACCATAGGTTGCGCGGCGCAATAGCTGTTTTGCTCCCGCGTAGCGAATGCCCCTGATTCAGGAACATCGCTACGCGGACTGCAGCCTAGGATATGACAGGCATAAGCCTCCTTATGCCTTCATATCTCAGGCTGCATTCTTGTGTTGTCCGCTAGGGGGCGCGGCCATTGTGATCGGCGTATAGTATGCAAATTGCATACTACCACCGATTCACAAAAGTTGCGCGGGCCCTGCGCACGCAAGGTACGGAGTTTCCGTACGGCGACTTTAGCGCAAGGTTGCTCCTGCTGTAGCAGGGGCAGCCAATGCTAAAGTATAGCCGCCCTTCCCGCTCGTGAAATTTAAATTTCACGTCGTTTACGTAAGTGATTCGTGAATGGCGCTGGACGCCATTCACGTTCACTTAGAAGCAAATGACGTCCTTGCGACGTCATTTGCCGCAATGCACGTCGGGAAAGTTTCCCGACGGAGCATGCGCTGTTCGCTCGGCGCGGGAGCACGCCTAATTTAAATGATTCCCGCCCCCGGCGGGATCATTTACATTAGGCACCCTTACGCCCGGCTATTTAGCATAGCGCCCGCGCAATTTACGAAGCTACTGCTCCGTGAATCGCGGGCATATCAAAATATTTGCGTGGGCGCAGAGCAAAAATCGTTGCCCTTTGCCCACGCAAATATTGCGTGGATCTACCTGAATCTGGGCCACTGTGTTTAGGAATCTCGGGAGATGTAGTTCTGGGAGCATGCCAACATAACTGGGAGCACTTGAAGATGTTTCTCTCTCTTTGTTACTGTAACGAGGTAAAAGAAAATAATTATGGAACATGTTTCTTGGGCTTTGGTCCTATTCAATAAAGTTTGTTGAAGATTGGTGAAATACGGCAAGGAAATCCAAAACGAATAATGTATTATATTGCACTCCTGGTGAACGATCGCGCACTATACGCTCATCCTACACTGCAGAATGACGCACAACATGGTAGAGCAGTGTAGTTAGAAGCCAAGTTAATGTCTAACCCTCCAGTTATTTTTATTGTTACTTCTTCTCTTTATTTTCATCTTCCACGTGAAGGTTGCATCCAACAAATCCGCCTTTATACGTCAATGAATTCTCTGTAGCCCCCGTCACATTCGCCGCCACCAGCCATCCCTACTGTGATCACCTCGTGCTGCGATTATTATTGCTGAAAAAAATAGTCCTTCAATACATATCTTTGCTGGTGTTGTCAAGTTTATTTTAGCTGAAATAAGGAGAACTTCGAAGCCATTTTGAATGTCAGCCTTTTTCAATTCCTCTTTTTCTTCTTTTTCTCCTCCTCCTTCGCTGCATTGGAAAGCTTTCAGCTCTATAGACAACAGCGAGTGTCAACCTTGGGTGACTCACTGCTTTCTGTAGAAGGAAAACAAAACAGTTTTTTGTGGGTTTTTTTAAAGTATAAAATTAGTTTGGAAAAGCTCTTTGCTGATATTCTACGGGATTGCAGTCAACGTGTTGCTTGGGTTTTGGTCCTATTCAATAAAGTTTGTTGAAGATTGGTGAAATACGGCAAGGAAGAGCTTGAGATGAGCCCAGATGCAGTAGACTGTCCATCGTATTGCAGAGTGAGCAATGGGAGCAAAGGCTGCAGAGTAATAAGTAGGCCAGGGGTTGTCTACTGGTGTCGGTTGAGTCAACAGTTCACTAGAAGACTGAAACAGAGGTCTACAAACGGGATTCAGTAGAAGATGATGAGACCAGTGCGTGGGAGCAATGTGACTTATTTCATGCACAGTACTAGTCACTCTGGGCCAGATTCTGGTAGAATCCGCGGCGGCGTAGCGTAAGCCATTTACACTACGCCGCCGCAAATTACTGGAGCAAGTGCCGTATTCTCCAAGCACTTGCTCCGTAATTTGCGGCGGCGTAGTGTAAATAGCCCGGCGTAAGGCCACGTAATTAAAAGGGGGCGGCTAGTATTTAAATTAAGCGCGCCCCCGCGCCGATCGAACTGCGCATGCGCCGGGCATAAAAATAGCCCAGTGCGCATGCTCCGGCTCACGACGGAAAACGTCAATGACGCCGACGTGAGCGTCATTGACGTAAAGTCCTATTCGCGAACGACTTAGGAAAACAACGTAAACGACGGAAAAAGACGACGCTGACCCGACGCCATACTTAACATGGCATACGACTAACCTTCGTAAACTTGCCCCTCATATAGCAGGGGTAAGTTTATGCTTCCGGAAACGTCGTAAATTCACTGCGTCGTTCGCGCGTACGTTCGGGAATCTCGCGTATCTAGCTAATTTGCATAGACGACGGGGAAAACGACGAGGCGACACCTAGCGGCGGGAAAAAAAATTGCATTTAAGATCTGACAGCATAAGAGCCTTACGCCTGTCAGATCTAATGGATATCTATGCGGAACTGATTCTAAGAATCAGTCGCATAGATACGACCGCCCAGATTAGGACTTACGACTGCGCAAATGGCGTTGCGCCGTCGTAAGCCCTTTGAGAATCTGGGCCTCTCTCTTTTGAAGTTCCCCGTTGTGTACTTGGAGTCTCCACCATCCTCTACATCAGTGGTAATCAAGATAATATAATATACTAAGGGGCCTCAAGTGCACAGTACCCGAGGCTGGCCACATATAATAATCATTGACTATAATGTTACAGAATACTATCAGAGACTGCAGACATTAAACAGGAGATGATGATTGTGGATATGCTACAAGAGATGGTCAGAGACTATGGGCATGCTACAAGGGATTGCCAGAGTCTGCAGACATGCTACAGCAGATAGTCAGACACTATAGACTTGTTACAAGAGATAATCAGAAACTGCAGACATGCTACAGGAGATGCTCAGAGATTATGAACATGCTACAAGAGATGGTCAGAGACAGCAGCTATGCTACGTGAGATGGTCAGAGGCTGTAGACATGCTACAAGAAATGGTCAGAGACTGCAGACATGATACAAGAAATGGTCAGAGACTACAGACATGATACAAGAAATGGTCAGAGACTGCAGAGATCCTACAAGAGATGGTCAGAGACTGCAGACATCCTACAAGAGATGGTCAGAGACTGCAGACATGCTACAAGAGATGGTCAGAGACTGCAGACATCGTACAAGAGATGGTCAGAGACTGCAGACATGCTACAAGAGATGGTCAGAGACTGCAGATATCCTACAAGAGATGGTCAGAGACTAGAGATATGCTACAAGAGATGGTCAGAGACTGAAGACATGCTACAAGAGATGGTCAGAGACTGCAGATATGCTACAAGAGATGGTCAACATAAAAAAAAGGGTCTTATAGAGCAAACAGCCATCCAACTCGGAAAGCCTCCCCCCAGGGGAAAACATTAGAACTCCAAACTTCGCCTCCACCCACCGGCACGCCGGAATGGGCTGTATACATAATGCGCAACCACAAGTGGTAGCAACACATCTAGATAAAAAGGGAAGTGCGAATCCAAGAAAGAAAAAGGGGGGGGGGGAGAGAAGAGGAAATAAAAGGAAGAAAGACAAAGAAAAGAAAAGGAACGAAAGAAGGGAAGGGAGGGAAGAAGAACGAGACAAAGGAAAAGGGACTGTCCGGACGCCCGGATCCACCGCCCACACTCCTCAGTCAGCTGGAAGTTGGAGATCCTTAATCCTAGGATCCCAAACACGGCCAAACTTACTGACCAGCTTTTCGTTGAGCGTAATCCATGTCAGTTTATTTTTCATAACAGCTAAATCTACCACTGGTTTCTTCCAAGCAGACTCGCTGGATCGCAGATCAGAGTAAGGGGTCGGTCCCGACCCCTTACCTCGTGATCAGCTGTCAGCCAATGACAGCTGATCATGTGATGTAAACAGAGCCGGTAATCGGGGTCAGGAGGGCACAATACTGGGATCAGGAGGGCACAGTATAGGTTCTGAATGAATGAATGACTTGTATAGCGCTACACATGCGAACTAAATCGCCTCTAGGCGCTTTTTCCAGCCAGTGTCTGCTTGGCTGGTGCGGTCATTTTACCCCGTAGGATCTCGACACACTTGGGACACACAGTTATACATATATATACTGGGCCAATTTGGACAAGATCCAATTTACCTACCAGCATGTCTTTGGAGTGTGGGAGGAAACCGGAGTACCCGGAGGAAACCCACACAGACACAGGGAGAACATGCAAACTCCAGGCAGATGGTGTCGTGGTCGGGATTCGAACCAGCGACCCTTTTGCTGCTAGGCGAAAGTGCTACTCACTACACCACTGTGCTGCGTTCTGGAACGCTTACTGGGACACGACCCTATCGGGACAGTTTCGTAAAAAGAGCGACTGTCCCAGCAAATCCTTGACAGTTGGCAAGCATGATGTAATGCTTGCAAGTTAATTGTGGGGCCCCCATGCACCTGGGGCCCCTGGGAAGTGCACAGGAGTGCCCTTGCATTAAGATAGCCCTGATGTGAAGCCGACAAATCTGCAGCAACTGCATGATGCCATCATGTCACTATGGAGCAAAATCCCTGAGGAATGTTTCCAACACCTTGTTGAATGATCTATGCCACACAGAATGAGGGCAAACAGGGGTCCAACCCGGCCCTAGCAAGGTGTACCTAATGAAGTGGCCATGCAGTGTGTGTTTCAATGTCTGATGTTGGTTACATTGGGCCAGATTCACAGAAAAAGTACGCCGGAGTATCTGCTGATACTCCGGCGTACTTTCAAATTTGCCGCGTCGTATCTTTATTTTGAAAAGATACAAAGATACGACGGCATTTGGCTAAGATCCGACAGGCTTACGGCTTAGTACGCCTTCGGATCTTAGGATGCAATACTTCGGCGCCCGCTGGGTGGAGTTTGCGTCGTTTTCCGCGTCGGGTATGCAAATTAGCTGTTTACGGCGATCCACGAAGGTACGCTCCTTCGTTGCATTCTCTTACGTCGACGCTATTCTGCTTTTCCCGACGCAAAGTTACGGCTGCTATTTAGGTGGTGTAAAAATAGACAGCCCATGTTAAAGTATGGCCGTCGTTCCCGCGTCGAATTTAAAAATTTTTTTTGCGTAAGTCGTTCGGGAATACGAAAGGACGTAACGCACGTCGCCGTTCAAAACATTACGTCGGGGCGACGTCATTTCGCGCAAAGCACGGCGGGAAATTTCAAAACGGAGCATGCGCAGAACGTTCGGCGCGGGAACGCGCCTAATTTAAATGGTACACGCCCCATTTGAATTAGGCGGGCTTGCGCCAGACGGCTTTACGCTACGCCGCTGCAAGTTTACATGCAAGTGCTTGGTGAATCAAGCACTTACGCTGAAAACTTGCGGCGGAGTAACGTAAACGGGATACGTTACGCCGCCGTAAAAGTACATGAATCTGGCCCATTGTATCAAGCATGCTGTGTAGAACTCGGACGTGTTTTTCCACAACAATGTCTCCACGTGAACAGCGCACACAACGATCACTCAGAGTCACACACCCACAAGGATGTCGAAATTTACAACACAATACAAGTGATCTCATGTACACATGTCCTTCCACTCGTCTCTTTTTTTTTTTTTTTTCTGAATGGGATGATGTGACATTAAATCTTGGCTTTTCTCAAAGAAGTTCCTGCAAAAATGATCAGGAAAGGTCAACCTTCGGGCCGGGCCCGTCTGATATTTAGTACACAAGGTGGATGATTCACTCTCTTAGGCCTCAATTATACATGCGGCAGCACTTGCCGGGGTATGACAGGTGGGCGAGGAGGTGATATGTTGTTTCCGCATTGCCTGTTTTAACTAAAAAAATGCAGACACCGTGCCGCAGGTGCCTGCATTGCACATTATTGCATATAGCAGAATAATCAGGGACGGATTTGCTCTCCCCGCCAACCGAACCCCCCCCCCCCCCCACCCAAATCAACGGAGAATGGGCGGCACGGTTAGTTCAATTTTTTTTTTTTTTACTTTTTTAGCACTTTTTTTTTTTTTTTTTTAGGTTGTCGCTTACTTTTTACATTTCTGTATAATTTTCTTTTTATTTTCCTTATTATTTTTCTTATTCTTTACATTTTTATTTTATTAATTTAATTAGTATTTCTTATTATTTATTTATTTTTTATCAATTTTTTTCACTTAACTTTTTTGCTATCACACAGGAGAAAACAATTCCCAGTGTGCAATTGGAGGTGACATGTTCTCTTTATTGACCCTGTCACCTCCAAAACAGGAGTCCTAGCACTGTGCTAGAACTCCTGTCACAGCTGAGATGGGAAGAGCACAGCTCTCCCCTCTCACTGTGTACATCGGGGGGAGGGACAGGAGACAGACTCGGTGGCCGGGGGGAGGACGGAGTCCCGAAGACAGAGCCAGCAAAGAGAGGTATGTGGGGTGGGGGGAAGGGGAGGACGGACGGGAGCACACATTTTACAAGTGATTTTGGCGACATCGCCGCAAACACTACATTTAACAAGTGAGCAGATTCAACCATAACTTAGCGCCCTTAACTGGGCGTCGGGGGACTCCATGCCACTGCCGCCCCTTGGCGCCCTGCCGCCCCAAGGCCTGGCCTCAGTGGCCTTGTGGGAAATCCGGGGCTGAGAATAATATATGATTTAGCTTGTACCTTTTCAGCAGCAGCAGATTCTCATTCTTCCTCTTAAAGTGGATGTTTAAGGCTCTTATGCCAGTCATATCGTAGGCTGCATTCTTGCGATGGCTGCTAGGTGGCGTTCCCGTAGTGGTCAGCGTAGAGTATGCAAATTGCATACTCACGCCGATTCACAACCGTACGCGCGCCCGGCGTTCGCATTTTACGACGTTTGCGTTCGTCGGTTTCTGCGTAAGGCTGCTCATGCTATTAGCAGGAGCAGACAATGCTAAGTATACCCGTCGTTCCCGCGTCGCGATTTTTGAAAATTACGTCGTTTGCGTAAGTGAAGCGTGAATGGCGCTGGACGCCATTCACGTTCACTTAGAAGCAAATGACGTCCTTGCGACGTCATTTACCGCAATGCACGTCGGGAAAGTTTCCCGACGGAGCATGCGCACTACGTTCGGCGCGGGAACGTGCCTAATTTAAATGATCCACGCCCCCTACAGGATCATTTAAATTACGCGCCCTTACGCCGGGCATTATTTTTGAGGAGCGCCCACGCAAATTACGTGGCTACTGCTTCGTGAATGAAGCGTAGCGCAGATAATTTGCGGGGGCGCAGGGCAAAAACGGGACGCTGCGCCTCCGTAAGAAGTGCGCAGCGGTACCTGAATCTGGCCCAGTAATGCAAGGCTTTCTCCCTGGTGTGGAGTGTCGTGCTCGCCCCCTCCCTTGGACTACGGGAGAGCCAGGACGCTCTCTACGTTGCAGGTAGAGAAAGGAGCTGTGTGTTAGTGGACGTCCTGACTCTCCTGTAGTCCAAGGGAGGGGGCGAGCACGACACTCCACACCAGGGAGAAAGCCTCGCATTACTGTGTGGAGTTACAGACAGAAGAACAGGAAGTGAGGATTTCTCAGAAGAAATAAGGACATTTAAAAGCAAAATGGAAGGATGAGGTAAGTGGAGGAGGACTGCACTAAGGTAAAGGAAGCTATTTAGGAAAAAATAAATTGTACCTTTACAACCCCTTTAAGAGAAAAGAGAATGGCGCTGCGCACCCCAATCAATACAAGAAGGGAAGTTTCCCCCACGGGGGTTTTTAGGCAGCAGGGATTTGAAGAAAATTCCTGGCATGGATAGTGGCTTTGCAGCTCGTTTTTCTAACGCCCTGTGTCAATGAGGCTAACACAATTACTTTGTGCTGATTTGCTAATGTTGCCATTTGATGACAACTCAACTCAAACACGTCTCTTTAGTAAACACAATTTAATAATTTGCAAGATTTATTTTTTTACAGGACTTCCACATTTGTTACTCTCTTCCCGCTCCACCCTTATGCTGACCTTACACTTTGCCATTTTAATTGCATAATTTGGAAGTTTTTTCCATTAGCATTGGATTCCCACGGGTTCATTGTCTTCAAAGTTCAAAGGACCAAATGATATTTGCCTCAGAAGATATTGATCGAACCATTTCAGTGCCAGATGATCGTCATTTTCAATCCATTTTTATTTCTGCCTCCATAATCAAATTTGGTATCACCGAGCTTTCACATAGGCCCTGGAACGAAGGAGCTTACGATCTAATGTCTATACTGTGCACACATAGGCCCGGATTAAGAAATAATTTTAGTACTCCTGTAAGGGGTCCGGAGATCCCCAGGGCCCTAGATGACAACCCCCACCCCTTTTTTTTGTTTATAAAAAAAATATATATTTTTAATATATATTTTATTTTATTTTTTATTAAAGGGACAAATTATTTTTTTTAGAGGTCCCCAGGGCCCCGGATGACAACCCCACTTTTTTTTATACATTTTTTTTTTTTTTTTATATTTTATTTATTTGTTATTCTTTTTATTTATTTTTTATATACTGGTATATATATATATATATATATATATATATATATATATATATTTTTTTTTTTAATAAAGGGCTCAGAGGTCCCCAGGGCCCCATGTTTATTTTTTTATTTTTGTTTATATATATTTTTTATTTATTATTTATTAAAGGGTGGCAACCCCCCCATTTTTTTTTTAATAAATGTTTATTTTTTTTTATATATATATTTTTTTTATTAAAGGGCCCAGAGGTCCCGAATGGCAACCCCCCCTTTTTTTGTAATTTCTTTTTTAAAATATAAATATTTTTTTTATGATTTCTTTTTTCTTTTTATTAAAGGGCCCAGAGGTCCCCAGGGCCCCGGATGACAACCCCCCCCCTTTTTTTTTGTTTATAAAAAAAATATATTTTTTTAATATATTTTTATTTTATTTTTTATTAAAGGGACAATTTTTTTTTTTTAGAGGTCCGGAGGTCCCCAGGAGCCCGGAGATCCCCAGGGCCCCTGATGACAGCCCCACTTTTTTTTATACATTTTTTATTTTTTTTTATATTTTTTTTTTTTTTTATTCTTTTTATTTCTTTTTTATATACCGGTATATATATATATATATATATATATATATATATATATATATATATATATATATATATATATATATATTATATATATATATTTTATTAAAGGGCTCAGAGGTCCCCAGGGCCCCATGTTTATTTTTTTATTTTTGTTTATATATATTTTTTTATTTATTATTTAATAAAGGGTGGCAACCCCCCATTTTTTTTTTTAATAAATGTTTATTTTTTTTATATATATATTTTTTTATTAAAGGGCCCAGAGGTCCCGAATGGCAACCCCCCTTTTTTTGTAATTTCTTTTTTAAAATATAAATATTTTTTTTATTATTTCTTTTTTCTTTTTATTAAAGGGCACAGGATGGCTACAGCCCTTTTTTTAATATATATTTTTCTTTATTTCTTCTTTTTTTTGTAAAGGGCCCCCCCCCTCCTGCTTCTCTGGCGGCAGCACCCCCCCCCCCCCTGGTTCTCTGCTCCAGGGGGCCCATGACTGAAGCTGTGTAAGGGGCCCCATAATTCCTGATGGCGGCCCTGGGTGTGCCCACATAAACTTCTCTGTACTCCCCTTTTTAAAATGAGGAGCTAGCTTAACCAAAAGCCCCCTTATTGACCCATCTAAGCTCGCTGGTCATAACTCAAAGGTAGATATGTGCATTCCCGTTCGTACAAATGTTATTTTCGTACGAAAATGTTCATTTTCGTACCCGCAGAATAATGTGTACATACGAAAAAATTTAAGCACCAAAATACGAAAACGACGGGATTACGAATGAGTCGCATAACGAACAACCGCAAATACAAATGAACGATCCGACGAAAATACGACAAAACGAAAACGGCAAAAGAACGAATATGACATCTATAACAAAAGACTTGCATTCTTTATTTTGTTTGAATCCTTGTTCTGTTCATATTTTGATTTTCAGTCGTATGTTCATATGACATCTAACAAAAGATTTTCATTCTGTATTTTGTTTGATTCCTTTTTCTGTTTGTATGTTCATATGACATCTTATAACAAAAGATTTGCATTCTGTATTCTGAATTCCTTTTTTCTGTTCGTAATTTGGTTTCAAAATACAGAATACAAATCTTTTGTTATAAGATGTAATTTTCGTTTTTTTGAATGGGCAGTGAGTGTAGTTAGTTAGTGAAGCAGCTTCTCTTTTGTGCTGAGTACAGTAGTACAGTAAAGCCAAATAAACTTTTCTGTGGATTTTCGTCTGAAGGGAGATCAGTTGGCCAGACTTTTGAACCTGGAACCCAAAAATGGTTTTCTGATGGAGTTTAAAAACGAACGAACGTTCGGTAAAACGATCGTTTTTATGTTTGTTGTTAAAAAAGTCTGACCAAGTGTATGGGGCTTAACAATAGTTAATATGGATGAGCCACGTGTTGAAAGTGCCGCGAATCCCGCGATATATTTACGAAAGTACAAAATTATGAAAATTCACGAAAATTATTGTCTAACAAGTAACGAACATGAATTAAACAGAATAACGAACCATCCCGCATGTACGAAAATAAAACGGTAACCAAAATACGAAACGATCGGAATACGAAAAAATCGCGTCGTACGAAAAACGAACGGGAACGAACAGGAAAACGGGCGTCTTGCGAAAAACGAACGGGAACGAACCTACGGAACTGTATGAAACAGAACAAAAAAAAAAGGAAAAAAATTTCTGTGCACATGTCTACTCAAAGGCCATGCAGTGCAATATGGACCCACCGTAGGGCCAAACCTGAACCACACCCCTACTTTTGTTGTTGCATGATCCTGACCCTTCCACCCAAAGGGAGCCATGGAGAAGGGGGGGGGGGTCTCATCTGCCTGGTGTTCTAAGAAAAGACTTACCAGAAATCCTCTCGTCACCCATATCATGTACAGTAACTGCCGGGAAGTTGCACACTCATTTGCCGGTCCCGAAAACCACAATATGTACTATCTGTCCTGAGACGATCATGAGATAATCCCTGGCGTCTGATGCAAGACTTCCGAAACAGGACAGAGGGACACATCTATTACTGTAACCAAAACCTCGACTGTCACCTTATCAGAGTGGCACGTGTATGGGATGGCACTGTGACCATCTACTCCTAGTGTATTTTTTGGTGGAGTGTGGAATGGTTAGATCCCCTGTTACGTTTTCATCACTTTCTGTGTCCCCACTGAGAAAAGTCACCCTCACCATGTCAATGGGGAATGGGGGATCGGTGTCTTCTGGGACCTTGTGTGTGTCCCAGGAGACATCATTCATTCACGACGCGCCGCGTGGCTCGCGCAGTAGGGAATCGGGCGGTGAAGCCGTGAGGCTTCACTTCCTGATTCCCTCACCAAGGATGGCGGCGGGGCAGCCGAGACCCGAGCGTTTGCTCGGCTTCGGCTGCCGTCATCGCGGGCACCCTGGACAGGTAAGTCTCCTTATTAAAAGTCAGCAGCTACAGTGTTAGTAACTGCTGACTTTTAATTATTTTATTTTTTAAACCGGACCTCCGCTTTAAGAATTCGATCTGTGGTGGCACCAGCGTTTTCTGCCCATGTAGTGGTCAGAGCTCTAATAGAGTGTACTCCAATTCCCAGCAGGGGAGACAATCTCATCTGGGGGTACGCTTACAAAATAGCTGATTTTATACATTTTGCAATTGACCCCTTCCATCCCTGGTGGCCCTTCTTGTTGCCAGAAAAACAACAAAGAGTCCGAAGACCTAAAGTCCCTTGTTACTGGCAGGTAACGCTACAGAATTCTTCTCACATCCAAGTTGTGAAATAGACTCTCCTTTTCCCCCGAAGGGTTTGAACAAAAAGTTGGCAGGAAAATCTCCTGCGACCGGTTATGAATTGACGCTACTTTTGGCAAAAAAACCTGTGTCTGTTTTTAGTACAATCCTATCTGGATAAACGAAAAAAAAGAAAAAAGGTTATTTTACTGATAGAGTGTTGTGGATGTAATCACAACTAAAAACACCTCCTTGAGAGTTAGATCTCTTAATGAGATTGATTGCAATGGTTCAAAAAGTTCCTTTGCTCCACACCAGGGAGAAAGCCTGGCATTACTGTGTGGAGTTACAGACAGAAGAACAGGAAGTGAGAATTTCTCAGAAGAAATAAGGACATTTAACCACTTCCCGCCCGGTCAATAGTCAATTGACGTCCAGGAAGTGGTTGTGAAATCCTGACTGGACGTCTATTGACGTCCTGCAGGATTTCATGCCGGCGCGCGCCCGCGGGGGCGCGCAGCACGGCGATCGGTGGTGCAGGGTGTCAGTCTGACACCCTGCATCTCTGATCTCGGTAAAGAGCCTCCGGCGGAGGCTCTTTACTTCGTGATCAGCCGTGTCCAATCACGGCTGATCACGATGTAAACAGAAAGAGCCGTTGATGGCTCTTTCTCACTCGCGTCTGACAGACGCAAGTAGAGGAGAGCTGATCGGCGGCTCTCCTGACAGGGGGGGTTCGCACTGATTGTTTATCAGCGCAGCCCCCCCTCGGATGCCAACACTGGACCACCAGGGAGTGCCCCCCGGTGCTCAATAGAGCAAAAAACAAAAGCAAAAAAAAAAAACACCAATAAAAAAAAAAAATTAACACAATCGATGACAATCAGTGCCCACAAATGGGCACTGACTGGCAACATGGGCACTGGCTGAAATGATGCCCAGCAATGCCATCAGTGCCACCCCTCAGTGTCCATCAGTGCCACCCAGTGTCCATCAGTGCCACCTCTTAGTGAGTGAGTGAGTGTGAGTGAGTGAGAAACTTATATAGCGCAACAAATGCGACCTTAATCGCCTCAAAGCGCTGGCATCCAGAGTTGTACAGGTTTTTCAGAAGAGGTGGGTCTTCAGTTTTTTCCTAAAAACCCGATGGTTTTCTTCAAAGCGGATGGTCCTGGGTAGAGCATTCCAGAGCCGTGGTCCTTGGACCGAGAATCTACATTCTCCCTTAGTGCCCATCTATGCCCAGTGCCCACCAATCAGTGCCCATCTGTGCCACCCATAAGTACCCATCAGTTCCACCCATAAGTGCCGCCCATCAGTGCCGCCAAAGAGTGCCCAGTGCCGCCTATGAATGCCCATCAGTGCAGGATACCAGCGCCACCTATCAGTGTCCATCAGTGTCGCCTATCGGTGCCCATCAGTGCCACCTCATCGGTGCCCATCAGTGCCGCCATAATTGAAGAAGAAAACGTACTTATTTACAAAAAAAATTAACAGAAAAAAATAAAAAATACATTTTTTTCACAAATTTCGGTCTTTTTTTAGTTGTTGCGCAAAAAAAAAAAATTGCAGAGGTGATCAAATACCACCAAAAGAAAGCTCTATTTGTGGGAACAAAATGATAAAAATTTCATTTGGGTACAGTGTAGCATGACCGCGCAATTGTCATTCAAATTGCGACAGCGCTGAAAGCGGAAAATTGGCTTGTACAGGAAGGTGCGTAAGTGCCTGGTATGGAAGTGGTTAAAAGCAAAATGGAAGGATGAGGTAAGTGAAGGAGGACTGCACTAAGGTAAAGGAAGCTGTTTAGGGATTTTTTTTTTTACCTTTACAGCCCCTTTAAATTAAATTGCCTGTTTTTTACTGACTGACAGTAAAAATACTGATGGTTGGCAACACTGTGTCCTGTTGACATGATTTCATTTAATTTCCTGTCCCAGAGACACAACAGGAAGTGAGAGAAATTCCCCTCTAATAGTTGTTCCAATTACAGGTGTCCCCATTTTACTAACAGTTTAGGCAAGCAGAAAAAAAAGTTGCAGTTTCGGAAGCCTGGGTATTGTTCTCATGACAGGTACTCTTTACAGCTTGACCTGAGATCTGGACAGTATGAAGAATGGAGTAAACTGTGATACTCCGGAACACAGAGGGCCAGATTCTCAGAAGAGATACGACGGTGTATCTCAGGATACACCGTCGTATCTCTGTTTTTGGCCCCGGGTATCTATGCGTATGATTCCTAGAATCATTTACGCATAGATACGGCCTAGATCCGACAGGTGTTAGTCACTTACACCGTCGGATCTTAGATGTAATTCTACGCTGGCCGCTAGGTGGCGTTTACGTTCAGTTCTCATTTGACTATGCAAATGAGCCTGATACGCCGATTCCCGAACGAATTTGCGCCGCCTCGTCGTCGTTTACATAAGCGTAAGTTTACCCCTGCTATATGAGGGGTAACCTTACGCCAGTCCGCCGTATGCCATGTTAAGTATGGCGTCGGGTCCGCGTCGTCTTTTTCCGTCGGTTATGTCGTTTTGCTAAGTCGTTCGCGAATACGACTTGACGTCAATGACGCTCACGTCGGCGTCATTGACGTTTTCCGTCGTGAGCTGGAGCATGCGCACTGGGCTATTTTTACGCCCGGCGCATGCGCAGTTCGATCGGCGCGGGGGGCGCTCTTAATTTGAATACAAGCCGTCCCCTTTGAATTCCGCGGCCAAACGCCCGGGCCATTTACACTACGCCGCCGCAAATTACGGAGCAAGTGCTTTGCGAATACGGCACTTGCTCAAGTAATTTGCGCCGGCGTGGTGAAAATGGCTTACTCTACGCCGGCGCGATTCTATGAGAATCTGACCCAGAAACTCCATCCCCCTGTCCTGCAGAGTTGTACTAATACACGACTAGTCAAATAATTTTATTACATTACATTCTAAAAGAAGGTAAAAAAAAGAACGAAATAAAATATTTTCTGTATTTTTACATTCATTTTGGGGTTCCGGAGAAATGAAATTTAGGACAATGAATGACTAATGGCGAATAAGCGGGATGTAGGCGTACAGCGATACCACTTCTGCTAGGGCTGATTCAGAGATGGACATGAAAGTTTATCTCCCATCAGCATGACATCCTGAGGTCGGGGGGGCGATGGATATTTTACACCAGCAGGTGCACTCGGCCCCCCCCCCCCCCCCTCTTCGGTTTGTTAAGTAATAGTGGTAAGGAGGTCTGCTGGTTCAAAGCAAACTAAGGAAAAAAAAGTATGAGCTCTGGACGGTTTTGTGCAGCATGGCTGCCTAGTGGATTTTGTGTCGGGGCTGTGAATTTATTTTGTAGAAAATAGACACCAGAGATATGAGAGAACAAGAGATGCCAAGGAGTGTATATACAGTGCTAGCCAGAGGGACTGCTGGGTGTAGACTAGTGTAATGAGCGCTGAATATAAACCACTAGGCACCATGGACTGGGTACTGTATACACACCACTAAACATCAGAGAATGGGTATTGTATATACAACAATAGGCACCATGGACTGGGTACTGTATACACACCACTAAACATCAGAGAATGGGTATTGTATATACAACAATAGGCACCATGGAATGGGTACTGTCTATAAACCATTGGGCACCTTGGAATGGGTATTGTCTATAAACCATTGGGCACCATGGAATGGGTATTGTATATAAACCATTAGGCACCATGGAATGAGTACTGTCTATAAACCATTGGGCACCTTGGAATGGGTACTGTCTGTAAACCATTGGGCACCATGGATTGAGTACTGTATATAAACCATAAAGCACCTTGGAATGGGTATTGTATATAAACCATTAGGCACCATGGAATGAGTACTGTATATAAACCATTGGGCACCATGGAATGAGTACTGTATATAAACCATTGGGCACCATGGAATGAGTACTGTATATAAACCATTGGGCACCATGGAATGAGTACTGTATATAAACCATTGGGCACCATGGAATGAGTACTGTATATAAACCATTGGGCACCTTGGAATGGGTACTGTCTGTAAACCATTAGGCACCAGGGAATGAGTACTGTATATAAACCATTGGGCACCATGGAATGAGTACTGTCTATAAACCACTAGGCACCATGAAATGGGTACTGTATATACACCACTCGGCACCATGGAATGGGTACTGTATACACACCACTAGGCACCAGGGAATGGGTAATGTATATACACCACTAGGCACCAGGGAATGGGTAATGTAAATACACCACTAGGCACCAGGGAATGGGTACTGTATATACACCACTAGGCACCAGGGAATGGGTACTGTATACACACCACTAGGCACCATGGAATGGGTACTGTATATGCACCACTAGGCACCAGGGAATGGGTACTGTATACACACCACTAGGCACCATGGAATGGGTACTGTATACACACCACTAGGCACCATGGAATGGGTAATGTAAATACACCACTAGGCACCATGGAATGGGTAATGTATATACACCACTAGGCACCATGGAATGGGTAATGTATATACACCACTAGGCACCAGGGAATGGGTAATGTATTTACACCACTAGGCACCATGGAATGGGTATTGTATATACACCACTAGGCAATAGGGAATGGGTAATGTATATACACCACTAGGCACCATGGAATGGGTAATGCAAATACACCACTGGGCACCATGGAATGGGTACTCTATATACACCACTAGGCACCAGGGAATGGGTAATGTAAATACACCACTAGACACCATGGAATGGGTACTGTATGTACACCACTAGGCACCATGGAATGGGTAATGTATATACACCACTAGGCACCAGGGAATGGGTAATGTATATACACCCCTAGGCACGAGGGAATGGGTACTGTATATAAACCACTAGGCACCATGGAATGGGTACTGTATATACACCACTAGGCACCATGGAATGGGTAATGTATATACACCACTAGGCACCATGGAATGGGTACTGTATATAAACCACTAGGCACCATGGAATGGGTAATGTATATACACCACTAGGCACGAGGGAACGGGTACTGTATATACACCACTGGTCACCAGGGAATGGGCCTATATACACACCACTAGGCACCATGGAATGGGTAATGTATATACACCACTAGGCACCATGGAATGGGTAATGTATATACACCACTAGGCACGAGGGAACGGGCACTGAATGGGTAATGTATATACACCACTGGGCTCCATGAATGGGCAAATTACATACACTACAAGTCCTTTGCCAGTTATGGGATGTGCCAATTCTCTACCACCATGGCTCCAAGGTCACACAAGGTGACCCTCAGCAGAACACAATGCAATGGGAATGACAGAAAGTTTTTATTTCCCTTCCTCACTAGCAAATGTTTTGAGTGACAGGATCGCAGCCAACGCTGAGCGCCAGAAGTCTCATCAAAGGTACTCAGCAGTCGTGTCTGTTATTAGCTGAAGACGCAAACAATTGGGAGCGAAGGCAGACAGATCCTCCCTGCGGAGCCATTTTCTCTGCAATCACCTGGATGTCAGCCATGTATGAGAGACGTACGGAGCCTCTGCTGGAGGACGATCCGCCGAACTTGTATTAACCGGTTCCCGTCCTCTGTGGCCCTTTGCATGCGCGTTCTCATAGGAACCTCTCCAGTTTGATCTGCGTCCATGCGCTGTGCTGACTTGTCATTGGAGGAACCGGGAGACACCGAAAGCTAAACATCACTTTGAAGAGTTTTATAAGCTGTTTAATAGTCTGTGCAAGCTAGCGTAATTAGTGGCTAATTGGTAGGTATTTACCCGCTAATTACCGTCTAATGTTTGTCTCTAGGATGATCTACAGCCACAGAATTTTGGAAACCGTCCTCCATGTACATAAATCTTTACGTGTTAAAGGGGCACTCCACCCAAAACTGAGATTTCAACATCTCCAGACCCAGAACCCATCGACCCAAGAGCCAGCGCCGTCTGTAATGTTGATTGGACCCTGGGCAAAAAAAATCTTGCCCCCCGCCTCCCAATGCAATTTTGCTCTCCATCTGCTCTAAGACATACAATAAATATCAGCTAGACTTAAAGCGGGGGTTCACCCTATAAAAAAAATTATATATATTTTTTTTTCTTCTAGCATAAAATTCGGCATAGTAGCGCGAGCTACAGTATGCCTGTCTTAATTTTTTTATCCCCGTACTCACAGTGTAATCGTACATAGTAGATTCCGACTGCCCACGGGGAATGGGCGTTCCAATCCATACGGAAGGTGATTGACGGCCGGCTCTGGCGCGTCACGCTTCTCCGGAAATAGCCGATATAGGCTTGGCTCTTCACGGCGCCTGCGCATAGTCTGTGCGCAGGCGCCGTGAAGAGCCGAGACCTACTCCGGCTGTCTTCGGGGAGCGTGACGTGCCAGAGCCGGCCGTCAATCACCCTCCCTCTTGAAAGGAACGCCCATTCCCCGCGGGCAGTCGGAACCTTCTATGTACGATTACACTGTGAGTACGGGGATAAAAAAATTAAGACAGGCATACTGTAGCTCGCGCTACAATGCCTAATTTTATGCTAAAAAGTTGTTCTGCAGGGTGAAACACCGCTTTAAAATCAGTTTACTGTATCAGATCAGGCAGTGATTGCAATTGGTTGCCAGAGGCTACAGCATATCATTACCACTTACTGACTGGTTGCCAGAGGCTACAGCATATCATTACCACTTACTGACTGGTTGCTAGAGGTTACAGCATATCATTACCACTTACTGACTGGTTGCTAGAGGTTACAGCATATCATTACCACTTACTGACTGGTTGCCAGAGGTAACAGCACACATTACGGCTCATTGATTAGTTGCTAGATGTTACAGCACATCATTTATTTTTGTTGATTGGTTGCTAGGGGTTACTGTACAGCAATACTGCTCACTGATTGGTTGCTAGAGGTAACAGCACATCATCTCTTCACTGCAGAGGGGCATGATATACATATGAATGCTGCCTTTATTTACATATGAATGATTTACATGTAAACACAGGGGTCTGCAGGTGAGTCATCTGTACACAACAATAGGGCAGAGCTGGGCAGCATTAGAAGCAGCACTTCACACTGAGATATCAGGACACAGCACAGGACTAAAACTTCAAGGGACAAGGGAATTTAAAGGGGTTGTAAAGGTACAATTTGTTCCCCCTAAATAGCTTCCTTTACCTTAGTGCAGTCCTCCTTCACTTACCTCATCCTTCCATTTTGCTTTTAAATGTCCTTATTTCTTCTGAGAAATCCTCACTTCCTGTTCTTCTGTCTGTAACTCCACACAGTAATGTGAGGCTTTCTCACTGGAGTGTCGTGCTCGCCCCCTCCCTTGGACTACAGGAGAGACGCCCACTAACACACAGCTCCTTTCTCTATCTGCAACGTAGAGAGCGTCCTGACTCTCCTGTAGTCCAAGGGAGGGGGTGAGCTCCATCATTGGTCTCAGTGGGAGAAAACGTGCCCCATTATCAGTGGGTGAAAGGGTGCTCATCATTGGTATCAGTGAAAAAGTGCTCCATTGTTGGTGTCAGGAAGAATTATGCCCCTATGGTTGGTGTCAGTAGGAGGAATGATGCCCCAAGGGCCAGATAAAGGCAGGCAAAGGGCCACAGTTTGCAGATCACTGCCTTAGACCATAGAGGTGATCGGGGAGGTTCCGGTCCTCAGTCATCTCTATGGTAAGTCGGCTGCTTGGATCCCTTTTTACTTTATTCAGCATCGCGGGCTGGGGTGATGACGGTAGCCATAGCCCCGGTATAACCCCTTCACCACAAGGACTTACGGGCGGGAAGTAGTTAAAGGGCCAGTTGCCATTTTTTTGTAGATATTGAATGTGCAAAGTGCAGTATCATCTAGTGATCAGTGAAAATGTACTTTACTGACATGAGGCGAGCTCAGGTTGTGTTCTCATTGGCCTCCATATGAAGGGTATTGTGCGTCGGGTGCCCCCGGTGATTTTCTATTGGATGAAATGTGCAGAGTTCTGTAAGCACAGGAGGATTAAATACCGGAGCAGGGTCCCTTTAATAGAGGAGGATGTGTTGAGAAAAATCAGAGCTGATTCACTCCTCGAAAGAAACTGACCCGTCACCTCACAACTGCCAAAACTTTCAGTTCTTCCAGAATTCAGGAAGTGGCCATGGAGCGTGAGGAGCGTTCTCTGCGGCTTTATAAACTTGCAGATGGGACAGAATGTGAGGGTGGTGCTGGCCGGCCTATCGGGGTTTATATATAGAAACTGACAGCGGGGAGATGACAACGCAAGACTACGGGAGCGCACACTTCCAGATAATACCCCCCACCAGTGGCGGCTGGTGCTCAAAAAATTTGGGGGGGCGCAAATGAAAAAAAAAAAAAAATGAAAAAAATTGCAGCCTCACTGTGCCCATCAAATGCAGCCACTGTGCCATCAATTCGCACCACTGTGCCATGCCATCAAACGCAGTCACTGTGCCATGCCATCAAACACAGTCACTCTGCCATCAATTGTCACCACTGTACCATGCCATCAAACGCAGCCACTGTGCCATCAATTCGCACCACTGTGCCATGCCATCAAACGCAGTCACTGTGCCATGCCATCAAACGCAGTCACTGTGCCATCAATTGTCACCACTGTGCCATGCCATCAAACGCAGCCACTGTGCTATGCCATCAAACGCAGCCACTGTGCCATGCCATCAAACACAGCCACTGTACCATCAATTGTCACCACTGTGCCATGCCATCAAACGCAGCCACTGTGCCCCTCAATTGTCGCCACTGTGCATGTCACTGTGCCCTTTAATTGTTGCCACTGTGCCCTTTGTCACCACTGTGTCCATTGATGCCACTGTGCCCTTTGTCACCACTGTGTCCATTGATGCCACTGTGCCCATTGTCGCCGCTGTGCCCTGTAAAATGCACTTACCTTACTCCTTCCACCTCCCTCGATGTCTTCTCCCACCTTGGTGACGCTTCAGCCAATCAGGTTACCGATAACCAGAATCGGGGAACCTGATTGGCTGAGACGGCCTTCAGTCTTATCCAAGGAACGCACCCCCCCCGTACGTTCCGAGGATAAGACATCTGGGAGCCGAGGGCTGTACTTGGAAAGCCTATCAGAGCCGCTGGCCAACCAGCTGCCGTTATTCAGGTGGCCGGCGCTCAAGTTCCGGCCACCTGAATAGACCAGCGGCAGCTGGCAACAATAACATACATTCATGCAATGCATGAATCAGTGTCACCATCGCCTACTAGTGCCCATTAGTTCTGCCTATCAGTGCAGCTTCATCAGTGCCCATCAGTGCAGCTTCATCAGTGCCCATCAGTGCCGCCTCATTAGTGCCACCGCATTAGCACCTATCAGTGCAGCCTATCAGTGCCCATCAGTTCTGCCTATCAGTGCCCATCAGTGTTGCCTCATCAGTGCAGCCTCATCAGTGCAGCCTCATCAGCACATATCAGTGCAGCCTATCAGTGCCGCCTCCTCATTAGTGCCACCGCATTAGCACCCATTCAGTGCAGCCTATCAGTACCCATCAGTGCAGCCTCATCAGTAACCATCAGTGCGGTCTATCAGTGAAAGAGAAAAATGTTATAACAAACCATAACTATGGTGTAATGTCCGGCACCGGCTTCCGCTATAATACACCAGGCGAGTTTTAGTTTTTTGGAACTGAAAATAAATAAAAAAATTAGGACTATAAAATCAGCTTTATTGACACAGACGCTGTTGTTAAAAAATACAAGTTGCATTAGCAGATCTTTACAATTAGTCCTTTAATTGTTTGGCCCGGAGTTCCCCCGTAAATCACAGGTCCTGAGGTCCGAGGCGTTCACGGAGGATTGAAACTCTAAAGGGAAACCATGAAAACCATGAATGTCCCCCGAAGCCCCGACGTCAGACGTGCTTATGTTGGTTTCGTCCGGGGGGGGGGGGGTCGTTTTACAGCTGCAGCACACATGAAAACACATAAACGCCGTCACCTGGCTCGCAGCCCCCCGATCCAACCCCGGGGTCCCGTAATCCTGTCATCCCCCCAGCTTCCCCAGGAACGCCGAGTGACTCACCGAGTCGTGTGAATCCTTGAACTGCAATTAGCGAACGGCTCCAGCAACCCCCTCCCCCCCCCCCATAGATGCGAGAGAGGGATAATGGAGGGCGGCGTGCCCAGCTTGGCTGCAGTGTCCGCAAGTAAGGAACGAGGCGAAGGCGCTGTGTGAAAGGGATCGCAGGGAAGAGGCTATGGCCCAGATTCTGAAAGGGCTTACGACGGCGCAACGCAATGTGCGCCGTCGTAAGTCCTTATCCTGGCCGGCGTATCTATGCGACTGATTCTTAGAATCCGTTACGCATAGATAACCATTAGATCCGACAGGCGTAAGGCTCTTACGCTGTCGGATCTTAAATGCAATTTTTTTTCGCCGCTAGGTGTCGCCTCCGTCGTTTTCCCGATTGAGTATGCAAATTAGCAAAATACGCGAATTCTCGAACAGTGAAGTTACGACGTTTACGTACGATTTGCGACGCGTAAAGTTGCCCCTGCTATATGAGGGGCAACCAATATTAAGTATGGCCGTCGTTCCCGCGTCGAAATTTAAAAATTTACGTTGTTTGCGTAAGTCGTTCGTGAATAGGGCTGGACGCCATTTACGTTAACGTCAAAACCAATGACGTCCTTGCGACGTCATTTAGCGCAATGCACGTCGGGAAATTTTAGGGACGCCGCATGGGCAGTACGTTCGGCGCGGGAACGCGCCTAATTTAAATGATCCGCGCCCCCTACCCGGATCATTTGAATTAGGCGGGCTTGCGCCGGAGGATTTACGCTACGCCGCCGCAACTTTACAGGCAGGTGCTTTGTGAATCAAGCACTTGCCCGTAAAACTTGCGGCGGCGTAACGTAAATGAGATACGTTACGCAGCTGCTGTTTTACGCCAGTATACAAGAATCTGGCCCTTTGTGTTTAAAGCTGAACTACAACCAAAAAAAAAAAAAAAGATAGAATAGCAAAACCATTTTTTTCTGCAATAAGGAATTTCACCTGCAGTGCTATTTTCTGCCACTAGATGTCCTCAGTCTGATGGCTAGACCCGCCCCCCAGCATGTCACTGGACAGTGAAAGGAGAAGCAGCGCAGTGATGACATCTTCTCTCTGTCACTTTTTCTGCAATATTCATTGTCAATCCACAAGTTCCACCCACAGTGCTTTTTTCTGCCACTAGATGTCCTCAGTCTGATGGCTAGCATCATTTAACCCACTTCCTCTAAGCCCACGCCATCCTAGACCCGCCCCCCAGCATGTCACTGGACAGTGAAAGGAGAAGCAGCTCAGTGATGACATCTTCTCTCTCTCTCTCACTTTTGCTGCAATATCCACAAATTTCACCTGCAGTGATTTTTTTCTGCCACTAGATGTCCTCAGTCTGATGGCTAGCATCAAACCCAGGTCATCTTGGACCCGCCCCCAGCATCTCACTGGACAGTGAAAGGAGAAGCAGCACAGCTGTGATATCTTTTCTCTGTTACTTTTGATGCAATATTCATCTTCAGTCCAGATATTTCACCTGCAGTGCTTTTTTCTGCCACTAGTTGTTCTTAGTTTGATGGCCAGCATCATTTAATCCACTTCCTCTAATCCCAGGTCCCGCCCCCAGCATGTCACTGGACAGTGAAAGGAGAAGCAGCACAGTGATGACATTTTCTCTCTGTCTCACTTTTGCTGCAATATCCACAAATTTCACCTGCAGTGCTTTTTTTCTGCCACTAGATGTCCTCAGTCTGATGGCTAGCATCAAACCCAGGTCATCTTGGACCCGCCCCCAGCATCTCACTGGACAGTGAAAGGAGAAGCAGCACAGTGAAGACATCTTCAAAAATGGATCCAGCGGGTAATGAGCCACTTGGACCACTTTCTAAAAATAAAGAGGATCGCCGTCTGAATAAAAAAATACCGGGGTTATGGCTGATAGCTTCAGGTATAAGCCCGGTATACCACTTCAAAGCTGCAACGTATATATATGTATTGTGGCTAGAGTGAGACCCAGCACTCTCAATAATTAGCAATCAGTAACAGACATGGCCAGACACGCCCCCTTTTCTGTAACTAGGGGGTGTGGCTGCTACTCAGCTCTGCCAGCACAGAGCACTGCAGTGTGGGAGCAGGAAGCAGCTTCAAAGCATTTCCAAGCACAAATGCAGCAGGATGAGAATTTTTATTTTCACAAAGTGACAGTTATTATTAGTGACAGTACTTTACTATGACAGTTATTTTTAGTGACGGTACGTTACCATGGCGGTTATTTTTAGTGATGTACGTTACCATGGCGGTTATTATTAGTGATGGCTAACTTCAGTGACAGTTATTTTCAGTGACGGTTATTTTCAGTAACATTATTTTCAGTGATGGTTATATTTGAGTGACATTATTTTCAGTGACAGTTATATTCAGTGATGGTCATTTTCAGTGATGGTTATTTTCAGTGACGGTTATTTTCAGTGACAGTTATTTATAGCAACGGTCATTTTCAGTGACGGTAATTTTCAGTGATGGATGGTTATATTCAGTAACATTATTTTCAGTGATGGTTATTTTTTAGTGACATTATTTTCAGTGACGATTATTTTCAGTGATGGTTATTTTCAGCGACGGTTATTTTCAGTGATGGTTATTTTCAATGATGGTTATTTTTTAGTGACATTATTTTCAGTGACGGTTATTTTCAGTGATGGTGATTTTCAGTGACGGTCATTTTCAGTGACGGTCATTTTCAGTGACGGTTATTTATAGCAACGGTCATTTTCAGTAATGATTATTTTCAGTGACAGTTATTTTCTGTGATGGTTATTTTCCGTGACAGTTATTTTTATTCTCTAATAGGGTTCAAAAATTGTTTTCAGTGATGGCTATCTTCAGTGACGGTTATTTTCAGTGATGGTCATTTTCAGTAACGGTTATTTTCAGTGACTGTTATTTTCAGCGTTGGTTATTTTCCATGATGGTTATTTTCAGTGACCGTTATTTTTATTTTCTAATAGGGTTCAAAAATTATTTTCAGAGATGGACATTTTCAATGATGGCTATTTTCAGTGATGATTATTTCCAGTGATGATTATTTTCAGTGATGTTTTTTTTCCAGTGATGGTAATTTTCAGTGACGGTTGTTTTCAGTGATACTTATTTCTATTTTCTAATAGGGTTCAAAAATAATTTTCAGTGATGGTCATTTTAAGTGACGGTTATTTTCAGTGACGGTGATTTCCAGTGACGTTCATGTCCAGTTGACAGTTATTTCCACTGACAGTTATTTTCAGTGACGGTTATTTTCAGTTTTAGTTATTTTCAGTGACGGTTATTTTCCGTGATGGTTATTTTTATTTTCTAATAGGGGTTCAAAAATGACAGCCACAATTCTGAAAAAATAAAGACCCTTATTCTTTAGTTAAAGCTTTGTGCCCAATGTCTCCTGAAGTTCGCGCTCTTCTGTTTGACCGCGGTGAGAGTAAATATCGCTTGTCATTATTTTAGTGATGACCGGTTTCTAAACAATCCGAAGCGAGGAACAAAACAAAACTCCCTTCTCCGCCGCCAACCTGTCATTAGTGTAACTCGGCCCGTGTCAGAGGGCTGAAGCTGTAATTAGAAGGATAATTTAAGTTCTGCAAATGAGGCTTTTGTCTGGGACTAGGTGGGGGTCCTGATAGATGATTATTGGCGCTCGCCCTGACAAGTCCTTGCTTGCTCCTGTACACCGCTCTGCCAGCCTCATTGTATTTAGGAGCGCCTGATTCGCTTGCCATTAAAGGGCCAGTAAATAGGAAATGTTATATGATTAAAGTGTATGTTACACCTAAATATATATATATGTGTGTGTTTACGTCAGAGGAGTACATACAGGGGTCACCATGTGCGGAGGGCATCGATTCCTCCACATGCCTCTACCGCCGCCGCCGCTACCTGCTGGCCCAAGCCCCTGCGTGCTCCCCTGACCCCCCAACCTCCCGCAGCACCAGAGGCTTTGCTAGGGGGGTGCGGGGGGTGCGGTCCGCACCGGGTGACACCCGCTAGAGGGGTGACACCATCCCATTTTTTTTAGCTGACATGCCCTGTGCAATCCCAGCATTCCCTGTACCACCCCAGCCTGCTCTGTGCCACCCCAGCCTGCCCTGTACCACCCCAGCCTGCCCTGTATCACCCAGCCTGCCCTGTACCACCCCAGCCTGCCTTGTACCACCCCAAACAGCCCTATACCACCCCAGCCTGCCCTGTACCCCCCCAAACAGCCCTGTACCACCCCAGCCTGCCCTGTAATACCCCAGCCTGCCCTGTACCACCCAGCCTGCCCTGTGCCACCACAGCCTGCCCTGTACCACCCCAGCCTGCCCTGTACCACCCCAAACTTTCCCATGCCACCCCAACTTGCCCTGTGCCACCCTAACTTGCCCTGTACCACCCCAATCTGCCCTATGCCACCAAAACCAACCCTATACCACCCCAACCTGCCCAATGCCACCCTAACTTGCCCTGTACCACCCCAACCTTTCCCATGCCATCCCAACTTGCCCTATGCCACCCTAACTTGCACTATACCACCCCAGCCTGCCCTGTACCACCCTAACTTGCCCTATACCACCCCAAACTACCCTATATCACCCCAACATGCCCTATACCACCTTAACCTGTCCTATACCACCCCACTTCACCAACCTGCCACTATACCACTCTATACTACCCTAACCTGCCACTATACTGCCCTATACTATCATTTACAGGGGCTGGTTTGGGGTGCGCCCCGTGCCCGTGCGCTGCCTGCTTGGTGCTGGACAGCCTAGACAGAGGGGGGGGGGGTGACACCATGTTTTACCGCACCGGGTGACACCAACCCTAGTGACGCCACTGCGCAGCACTGCCAGGTTCCGCCTCTCACCTCTCACCGCCTGCTGCAGGGGATCCGTCAGGATGGAGAGCGGGGAGGATCTGCCTTTTTATCAGCCCCTTCCTTCTCTTAATGAAGAGAGTCAGGGATCCACACTGACTGTTTTTTATTTTTTTTTGTTGTTTGTTTTTTAATTAATTCAAAGCTGGGGCATAGTAAATTGTGTTTACTATGCTTCTGTTTATGAATGAATGGGAAGCCTCTATACAATGATATTCCTGTTCATTCGATCTGTGCAGCTGAGGCTGCGAAAGGGACTGATGAATCTGTTCTCAGCCGCTTTCTCCTCTCAAAAGTGAGACATCAGGGGTCTGTTTAGACCCCTGATATTTTAGTGAAAAAGCTTCCCAATGGGGGTCCCAATTTATTTATTTTTTTAAATAATAAAAAAAAAAATAGTAAAAAAAATAAGATAAAATAAAATATTAATTAAAAAAAAAAACGACTGACACCAGTGGCGGAACTACCAGGGTCGCAAAGGTCGCACTTGCGACTGGGTTCTGGTGTTCTGCCACCATGGGGGGGGGGCCAAGATGGCAGGAAGGTGGCCCGCTGCAGGACTGTAATAAAGGGTCCCACCCTTTGCTGTTATTTGTAGTGCATTTTCCATCCACGGTTTTTAATAAAGACAACCCAAGGTTTTTTTTTGGAAGTGCGGCTGTCCATCCTTTCAGCTTCTACATTTTGGTCTTTATGGAAGAGTGACAGGAAGAAAGCCATTTTTTTTTATAGAAAGCCATAACAAGTCCGTTTGCAGTTTGTGAGAAGCCATGTGGGGGAGGGGACACAGCAAACATGTAGAAGAAGGTGCTCCGGTCAGGTGAGACCAAAATTGAACTTTCTGGCCTAAAAGCAAAACGCTATGTGTGGCTGAAAACTAACACTGCACATCACCCTGAACACACTATCCCCACTGTGAAACATGGTGGTGGAAACCTCATTTTGTGGGGATGCTTTTCTTCATGAGGGACAGGGAAGCTGGTCAGAGTTGATGGGAAGATGGATGGAGCCAAATACAGGACCATCTTAGAAGAAAACCTGTTAGGCCGCGTACACACGACCGGGCAAAACCGATGAGAATGGACCGAGGTTCAGTTTCATCGGTCCAAACCGACCGTGTGTACGGCCCATCAGTCTGTTGTCCTTTGGACCAAAATTTAAAAACTTGCTTTAAAATCGAACCGATGGACCGCTGACCGATCGGGCCAAACCGATGGTTAGTACACAAAAGCATCGGTTCAAAACCCGCGCATGCTCAGAATCAAGTCGACGCATGCTTGGAAGCATTGAACTTCGTTTTTTTTCAGCACGTCGTGTGTTTTACGTCACCGCGTTCTGACCTGATCGGTTTTTGAACTGATGGTGTGTACGCACATCAGACCATCAGGCCACTTCAGCGGTGGACCGATGAAAACGGTCCGTCGGACCATTCTCATCGGATGAACCGGTCGCGTGTACGCGGCCTCAGAGTCTCCAAAAGACTTGAGACTGGGGCGGAGGTTCACCTTCCAGCAGGACAACGACCCTAAACATACAGCCAGAGCTACAATGGAATGGTTTACATCAAAGCATATTCATGTGTTAGAATGGCCCAGTCACAGTCCAGACCTAAATCACATTGAGAATCTGTGGCAAGACTTGAAAATTGCTGATCACAGACGCTCTCCATCCAATCTGACAGAGCTTGAGATATTTTACAAAGAAGAAGAATGGGCAGAAATGTCCCTCTCTAGATGGGCAAAGCTGGTAGAGACACCCCCAAAAAGACTCGCAGCTGTAATTGCAGGGAAAAGGGGTTCTACAAAGTATTGACTCCAGGGGGCGCCATACAAATGTACTCCACACTTTTCTCATGGGGTATGAATACTTTTTTAAGGCACTGTGTGGGTGTGTATATATATATATATATATATATATATATATATATATACACATTCTGGCTCCACTTTAATTGCTTTGATTTATTTCAGTGACAGTTTATGGGTGGAAAATGGAATATTCATCAAGCTGTCTTCTGTTACAGCTGCCAATGCCGGGTAAAGACTAGTAATTATTGCAGAATAATTTGTACCGTTTAAGATCTGATCATGTAGCAAATACATTAACCCATAACCAATCTGGCTGAACCACTTCCAGACCGCAACTTGCAGATTAATGTTATCAGGCATAGCTGTCATGTATCTCTCTGTGGCTGCAGCTGTCATTGTGTCTCTCTGTGGCTGTAGCTGTCAGTGTGTCTCTCTGTGGCTGTAGCTGTCAGTGTGTCTCTCTGAGGCTGTAGCTGTCAGTGTGTCTCTCTGTGGCTGTAGCTGTCATTGTGTCTCTCTGTGGCTGTAGCTGTCAGTGTGTCTCTCTGTGGCTGTAGCTGTCATTGTGTCTCTCTGTGGCTGTAGCTGTCAGTGTCTCTCTGTGGCTGTAGCTGTCATTGTGTCTCTCTGTGGCTGTAGCTGTCATTGTGTCTCTCTGAGGCCGTAGCTGTCAGTGTGTCTCTCTGTGGCTGTAGCTGTCATTGTGTGTCTCTCTGAGGCTGTAGCTATCAGTGTGTCTCTCTGTGGCTGTAGCTGTCAGTGTGTCTCTCTGTGGCTGTAGCTGTCAGTGTGTCTCTCTGTGGCTGTAGCTGTCAGTGTGTCTCTCTGTGGCTGTAGCTGTCAGTGTGTCTCTCTGTGGCTGTAGCTGTCACTGTGTCTCTCTGTGGCTGTAGCTATCAGTGCGTCTCTCTCTGTGGCTGTAGCTGTCATTGTGTCTCTCTGTGGCTGTAGCTGTCATTGTGTCTCTCTGTGGCTGTAGCTGTCATTGTGTCTCTCTGAGGCCGTAGCTATCAGTGTGTCTCTCTCTGAGGCCGTAGCTATTAGTGTGTCTCTCTCTGTGGCTGTAGCTATTAGTGTGTCTCCTGTGGCTGTAGCTGTCACTGTGTCTCTCTGTACCTGGAGCTGCCAGTTTGTCTCTCTGTGGCCATAGCTGTCAATATATCTCTTTGTGGCTGCAGCTGTCAATGTGTCTCTCTGTGGCCATAGCTGTCAATGTGTCTCTCTAAAAAAATTACGTAGTTTGCGTAAGTCGTCCGTGAATGGGGCTGGACGTCATTTACGTTCACGTCGAAACCAATTACGTCCTTGCGGCGTACTTTGGAGCAATGCACACTGGGAAATTCCACGGACGGCGCATGCGCCGTTCGGGAAAAACGTCAATCACGTCGGGTCGAGTATATACGGGTAATTAAAAACGTATGGCTAAATAATGACATTTGGAAAAGACTCATTAAGCCTTCTATAAAATACCTTGGGGTGTTTGCTTTCCAACATGTGGTCATTATGTGTGTGTCTCAACTGTCCTGGTGCTTCAGGGCCTCCAAAAAATGTGATAGGTAGTCAGGAAGTTAGATGTGTAATTAATGCCTCTAGAACGACTGAAGGTGCTCCTTGGATTTTGGGCCTCTCTATGTGGCTAGGCTGTGATTCTCATTTTAGCTAGAATAGTGCAGCTCTACTGTATATACTTTATATTTATATATTTAATATATATTATATATTTAATATTCAACGCATCTTATAGGGAGTTTGCTGTTGAAATGAATGATTGGGTCTCTTTAAAGGGGAGTTCCAGCCAATATTTATGTTTATTAAAAGTCAGCAGCTACAAAAAGTGTAGCTGCTGGCTTTTAATAAACAGACACTTACCTGCTCCAGCGTTCCAGCGACGCGCCGGCCGGGGCTCCGCTCCTCTCCCCCCCCTCCCCGGCCGGCGTCTTCATTGTCACTGTGGGCACCCGGCCGTGACAGCTTTCGGCTTCACGGCCGGGCACCCACTGCGCATGCGCGCGCGGCACTGTGCATGCGCGCGCGGCCCGGCGCTGCGCTGTTTGATTGGACAGGCGATCGCCTAGGACCTGTCACGTGTCCTAGGCGATGGCCTACAGGGAGGGGCTGCCAAAAGGCGATTAAGCTTAATCGCCTTTGCAGCCCCTCGGCGGAAGGAGGAAGTAGGACAGGAAGTCCCCTTCTCCTGAAGCCCCCACTCCCCCCCAAAAAAAATTACATGCCAAATGTGGCATGTAAGGGGGCGAGGAGTGGGTTAAGAGGAAGTTCAATTTTTAGGTGGAACTCCGCTTTAAGGACACAAAAAAGTTTTGGCTGGAGTTTGTCTTTGAGGTTCCATGCAAAGCTGGATTTTCTGTTTTAGATGGAGATGCCCCTAAGGCTGCATTCCCACCTGAGCGTCGGTCGTTCGGCGTTTTTTTCCGGCGTTTTGTCGCGCGTATTCATGCTTATTTGCGCGTTTGCATACAGCGTTGTCCGACGTTTTTGTACTTTGACGTTTTTTATTTTAGCCAATAGGAAAAACTATCATCTTTTCATCACTTGTTGCTATGTTGGTAGATTTTTTTAATCTTCTGCATGGGCGACAAGTTCTATTGATTAAAGCGACGAAACGCTCGTAGCAAACGCCCGTTGTCGCGCAAGTCGCTTGAATCGAGCATTTCCATTACTTTCTATGGGAAATGGAAACGCTCAAATACGCCCAAACCGCCCGATACGCGCGACAAAAAAGGGTCCGGAACTTTTTTTGGCTACAGGCGATGGGCGTCAGACGCATCAGCGTTCAGATGTGAACCATCCCCATAGACTTTAATGTATTTTGGTCCCTCTGGCGTTTGTGAGCGTCGCGCTACAGGCGACAAAATGCCTAGGTGTGAATGCGCTCTAAAGAGCCACCACTGGAAAATTCCAAACAGCCGGGAACAGCTGTGGGCTCTGGTTTTCCAAGACCCGAAGATAAGGATTTGTCAGTTACACGCGAAGGGCTGGCGGTGGGTTGAAGCCACCCGTGGTCGGAAGGTTCTGCTGAGGAAATATCTACAGTCTCATCTTTCCTGTTATGACATATAACTGATCTGTGGTCAGAGGCTCTAATGTTTACATCCTTCACCAGAAAAGTCCGGGACAAACCTCTTCTAAACCACGGGGTGCCGAGGCCGAGGGGTGGCAGGCGGCACACGGAGAGGGGTCCTGCTCCATGGTGATTTCACAAAAAAGAGGAAGCCGGGGCTACTTATCAGGCCTCCGGTGAATGTACACATATCCTGTGGTCAGATCTGACTCCAAATCAAAGGAGCTGCCCTGTAATCTGTGGTCGCTGACTGTCCATCACTACCTGGGGATGTGCCGGGCCGCCGGGCTCATCTGGTTATGTAACTCTGCCATAACACCAGTGACAAACAGGTTTTTTACTTAAAACGGACCAATCATCAGATGTATGATTCATGATCACTGCATGCATGACAAGTAATGTGTCATTGTAACACTTCCAGGTACAGGGGCCCAGATTCAGGTAGATTGGAGCAATATTTGCGTGGGCAAAGAGCAAAGATTTTTCTCTGCGCCCACGCAAATATTTTGATTTGCCCAGCGATTCACGGAGCAGTAGCTCCGTAAATTGCGCGGGCGCTATGCTAATTAGCCCTGCGTAAGGGCGCCTAATGTAAATGATCCCGCCGGGGGCGGGAATCATTTAAATTAGGCGCGCTCCCGCGCCGAGCGAACAGCGCATGCTCCGTCGGGAAACTTTCCCGACGTGCATTGCGGCAAATGACGTCGCAAGGACGTCATTTGCTTCTAAGTGAACGTGAATGGCGTCCAGCGCCATTCACGAATCACTTACGTAAACGACGTGAAATTTAAATTTCACGAGCGGGAAGCGCAGCTATACTTTAGCAGGAGCAACCTTGCGCTAAAGTCGCCGTACGGAAACTCCGTACCTTGCGTGCGCAGGGCCCGCGCAACTTTTGTGAATCGGTGGTAGTATGCAATTTGCATACTATACGCCGATCACAATGGCCGCGCCCCCTAGCGGCCAACGCAAGAATGCAGCCTGGGATGTGAAGGCATAAGGAGGCTTATGTCTGTCAGATCCTAGGCTGCATTCGGTGTAACGAGGTTCCTGAATCAGGAGCACTCGTTACACCGGAGCAAGTAAGCACTTGCGCCGCGAAACCTATGGTTGCGCGGGCGCAAGTGCTTCTTGAATCTGGGCCAGTATCTATTATTCCTTATCTCTCACAGAGACAAATAGCCGGATTCAGGTAGAGCGGCGTATCTTAGATCGGCGTAGCGCATCTCATTTGCGCTACGCTGACGTAACATAGAGAGACAAGTACAGTATTCTCAAAGCACTTGCTCCGTAAGTTACGTCAGCGTAGCGTAAATGGGCCGGCGTAAGCCCGCCTAATTCAAATTAGGAAGGTAGTGGGCGTGTTGTATTAAAATTAGCCGTGACCCCATGTAAATGAATTCCCGAACGAACGGCGCATGCGCGCGCATGCTCAGAATCACGTAGAATTTACGCCCTAAGATACAACGGCTCAATGGCAACAACGTAAACGTAATCTACGCCCAGCCCCATTCACGTACGACTTACGTAAACGACGTAAAATACCTTTGTATTGGCTGCGCCACCTATAGAGGTGTTTTATCTTTACGCCGGGCGTACGCCTTACGTAAACGACGTAGCTTACTGCGACGGCCGCAAGTACGTTCGTGAATCAGTGTACCTCGCTCATTTACATATTCAACGCGTAAATCAATGGAAGCGCCCCTAGCGGCCAGCGTAAATATGCACCCAAGATACGACGGCGTAGGAGACTTACGTCGGTCGTAGGAAGCCAAAATTTAGGCGTATCTCATTACAAGAATAAGGCGCATAGATACGACGGCGCATCCATGGACTTACGCGGGCGTATATAAAGATACGTCGGCGTAAGTCTTTGTGAATCCGGCTAAAAGTCTTCATCTGATGGAGCCATCTTTGTTCAGACATCATCCAGGGTCATCGTCTTCTTCCTGAAATGAGATCTTGGCTCAGGGATGACACTATTATTTAAAAATACTGGTGCCTGTGCAGTTCTTGGCCGCGTTCACAAATGTCACCTTGTGACTTGCTACAAAGTTACAATGTACAGTCTGATTACTGGTGGAGAGGAGACTGAGGGATTGCTTCCTTCTGCCTGTAGCAGACTGATGGCATTATCTCAGCCCAGGAAAAATCATCAAGATGTTTTTTTAACGATAAAAGATGAGATCATGAGAGCAAGGATGGTGGGAGCCCCTCATAACGGGCACAGCAGGTGTTCTGACCAGTGAACTCAGCACAGGGATGGTGGGAACCCCTCATAATGGGCACAGCAGGTGTACATACCCGGGAACTCAGCACAGGGATGGTGGAAATCCTCATAATGGGCACAACAGGTGTACAGACCCAGGAACTCAGTACAGGGATGGTGAAAATCCCTCATAATGGGCACAGCAGGTGTACAGACCCAGGAACTCAGCACAGGGATGGTGAAAACCCCTCATAATGGGCACAGCAGGTGTACAGACACAGGAACCCAGCTCAGGGATGGTGAGAACCCCTCATAATGGGCACAGCAGGCGTACAGGCCCAGGAACTCATCACATGGATGGTGGGAACCCCTGATAATGGGCACATAGGTGCTCCGACTAGGGAACTGAGCACAGGGATGATAGGAACCTCTCATAATGGGCACAGCAGGTGTACAGACCCAGGAACTCAGCTCAGGGATGGTGGGAACTTCTCATAATGGGCACGGCGGGTGTACAGACCCGGGAACTCAGCACAGGAATGGTGGGAACCCCTCATAATGGGCACAGCAGGTGTACAGACCCAGGAACTCAGCACAGGGATGGTGGGAACCCCTCATGATGGGCACAGCAGGTGTACAGACCCAGGAACTCAGCACAGGGATGGTGGGAACCCCTCATGATGGGCACAGCAGGTGTACAGACCCAGGAACTCAGCACAGGGATGGTGGGAACCCCTCATAACGGGCACAGCAGGTGTACAGACCCAGGAACTCAACTCAGAAATCTCAATAAAAAAAAATCCTGAAAGATGCAGGAAGCTCTCAGGGGGGTTTAAAGGAGAAGTATAGCCAAAGCTCTTTTGGCCATACTTCTCGTGTAGGTCATTGGAGTGCACCTAGCTCTGCACTCCTGTGACCCGTTTTCAGCCATCAGCGCATGTCACAAAGCCGGTACAGACTGGACTGGCAGCTGGCTCAGCCCCAAAATGATTCGCTGAGAGGCTGAGCCAGCACCTCTCGCCCCCTCCACAGTGCCAGAGGGGAGAGCAGTGTCTGTCAGTCACCAGCTCTCTGCACTGCCCTTCCAGCGCTCACTTAAGCGCTGGGCTGTGGAGGGGGTGGGAGGTGCTGGCTCAAGTTCTCAGCGAAGAGCGGAGGGGGAGAACTGAGCGATCGACGGTGTTTGATCACTCGGCTCTCAGTGCAGAGGCGGTGGGGGGACACATGCAGCATCAGATTGATGCTGCACCCACCTAGTTGAATATAAATGTTTTTTATTTTTTAGTCCATACTTCTCTTTTAACTTTTACAGAATCCAGCAAACACTGACATTTCAGTTTTGGGTGCAGTAATGGCTAGCATGGAGTTTCCTTTAGCCGATCGTTCAAGTTCTAATAATGAGACTTTGTAGATTTCCAAGGAACTGTGTAGAGGGATAAGCTGCACACATAGCTGAATTTATGGGGCGTTTAATCCAAAGTTGATTCATCAGAAAGCTAGCAGGATATTAGTGTAAGCCTCCGTCCAAACATCCCCAGAGCGTTACACAATGCCTAATTAGAGAGTTAAAGAGGCAACTCCACAAAGTGCCAATTGATGGGGCTTAATGTGTCAGTATCACTTACCTGTCTGTCCCCATTCTGCCAATCTGCTGCACAGGGAAATAAAAATGCCAATTGCCATGCTGGAAATTATACAATCTATATACTACGTCTATATAATACCACAAGCCACACACTATCCCTCTGATCAGTGTTCATTTTTACGTCAAATTTCGATTCAGCTTTAGTCATAGGGGTAGATTCACGTAGATCGGCGTTTTTTTGTGCGGGCGTAACGTATCCTATTTACGTTACGCCTCCGCAACTTTTACAGGCAAGTGCCGTATTCTTAAAAGAAAGTTGCGGCGGCGTAGCGTAAATAGGCCGGCGTAAGCCCGCCTAATTCAAATTTTGAAGAGGTGGGCGTGTGTTATGTAAATCAGGCTTGACCCGACGTGATTGACGTTTTTCCCGAACGGCCGTGGAATTTCCCAGTGTGCATTGCTCCAAAGTACGCCGCAAGGACGTCATTGGTTTCGACGTGAACGTAAATGACGTCCAGCCCCATTCACGGACGAATTACGCAAACGACGTAAAAAATTCAAAAATCGACGCGGGAACGACAGCCATACTTAACATTGGTACGCCGCACTTACGCCACCATATAGCAGGGGTAACTTTACGCCGGGAAAAGCCTAACGTAAACGGCGTAAATGTACTGCGTCGGCCGCTCGTACGTTTGTGAATTTGCGTATCTAGCTGATTTACATATTCTAGGCGTAAATCAGCGTAGCGGCCAGCGTAAATATGCAGTTAAGATCCGACGGCGTAAGAGACTTACGCCGGTCGGATCTAATAGAAATCTATGCGTAACTGATTCTATGAATCAGGCGCATAGATACGACGGCACAACTCAGAGATACGACGGCATATCTGGAGATACGCCGTCGTATCTTGTCTGTGAATCTACCCCATAGCCTTATGGCTAAAATGTAATTTAAGTTTTAGTCGTATTTTAGTCATCTGAATTGTTTTTGTTTTAGTTTTAGTCGTATTTTAGCTGACTAAAATAGTGTTAATTTTCATCTACGAAAATATTTTAGTCAACGAAATTAACACTGCCTCTCTGATACCAATGATTTTAGGGGCTATTCTTTCCTGGGGGCCAGTATGCTACTAACACTAATGATTGGGGACTAGTCTCTATTGGGGATCACTGTCCACTGACACCAATGATTTGGGCGCTATTCTCTCCTGAGGGTCACAATCCCACTGAAAGCAATGATTTGGGGCTAGACGAAAATATTTTAGTCAACGAAATTAACACTGCCTCTCTGATACCAATGATTTGAGGAGCTATTCTTTCCTGGGGGCCAGTATGCTACTAACACCAATGATTTGGTCTCTCCTGAGGATCACTGTCCACTGACACTATTGATTTGGGGGCTATTCTCTCCTGAGGGTCACAATCCCACTGACACCAATAATTTGGGGGTAGTCTCCCTTGAGGATCACTGTCCACTGACCCTATTGATTTGGGGGCTATTCTCTCCTGAGGGTCACAATCCCACTGACACCAATTATTTGGGGCAAGTCTCCCTTGAGGATCACTGTCCACTGACACCATTTATTTGGGGGCTATTCTCTCCTGAGGGTCACAATCCCACTGACACCAATGATTTGGGGCAAGTCTCCCTCGAGGATCACTGTCCACTGACACCATTGATTTGGGGGCTATTCTCTCCTAAGGGTCACAATCCCACTGACACCAATGATTTGGGGCAAGTCTCCCTTGAGGATCACTGTCCACTGACACCATTTATTTGGGGGCTATTCTCTCCTGAGGGTCACAATCCCACTGACACCAATGATTTGGGGCAAGTCTCCTTGAGAATCACTGTCCACTGACACCATTGATTTGGGGGCTATTCTCACCTGAGGGTCACAATCCAACGGACACCAATAATTTGGGTCAAGTCTCCCTTGAGCATCACTGTCCACTGACACCATTGATTTGGGGGCTATTTTCTCCTGAGGGTCACAATCCCACTGACACCAATGATTTGGGGATAATCTCCCTTGAGGATCACTATCCACTGACACCAATGATTTAGAAGCTATTTTGCCCCAAAGGTCACTATGCACAACATCAATCATTTGGGGAGCTATTCTTCACTCGTGGTCCCTATCCCACTGACACCAATAATTTGGGGGCTATTCTCTCCTGAGGGTCACAATCCCACTAATACCAATGATTTGGGGAGCTCTTCTTCCCTGGTGGCCCCTATTCCACTGACACCAGTGATTTGGGGGGGCTATTCTCCCCTGTGGACCTCAGTCCTACTGATTGCAATGATTTGTGAAGCCATTCTTCCATGAATGCCACCATCCCACTGACACCAATGATTTGGGAGATATTTTTCCATGAAGGTCACCATCCCACTGACACCAATGATTTGGGAGATATTTTTTCATGAAGGTCACCATCCAACTGACAACTATGGTTTGGGAGCTATTCTTCCATGAAGGCCACCATCCAACTGATAACAATGATTTGGGAGCTATTTTTCCACGAAGGCCACCATCCAACTGACACCAATGATTAAGCAGATATTCTTCCACGAAGGCCGCCATCCAACCGACAACATTGATTTGGGAGCTATTCTTCCACTAAGGCCACCATTGAACTGACAGCAATGATTTGGGAGCTTTTCTTCCATGAAGGCCACCATCCAACTGACAACAATGATTTGGGAGCTATTCTTCCATGAAGGCCACCATCCAATTGACAACAATGATTTGGGAGCTATTCTTACATGAAGACCACCATCCAACTGACAACAATGATTTGGGAGGTATTCTTCCATGAAGGCCACCATCCAACTGACAACAATGATTTGGGAGCTATTCTTACATGAAGACCACCATCCAACTGACAACAATGATTTGGGAGGTATTCTTCCATGAAGGCCGCCATCCAACTGACACCAATGATTAAGCAGCTATTCTTCCATGAAGGCCACCATCCCACTGACAACAATGATTTGGGAGCTATTCTTCCACAAAGGCCACCATCCAACCAACGACATTGATTTGGGAGCTTTTCTTCCACGAAGGCCACCATCGAACTGACAACAATGATTTGGGAGCTATTATTCCATGAAGGCCACCATCCAACTGACAACAGTGATTTGGGAGCTATTCTTATATGAAGGCCACCATCAAACTAACAGCTATGATTTGGGAGCTATTCTTCCATGAAGGCCACCATCCAACTGACAACAATGATTAACTAAGCTATTCTTCCATGAAGGCCACCATCCAACTGACAACAATTATTATCTAAGCTATTCTTCCATGAAGGCCACCATCCCACTGACAACAATGAATTGGGGGCTATATTCCCCTGTGGACCTCAGTCCTACTGGCTGCAATTATTTGGAAAGCTATTCTCCCATGAAGACCACCATACCGCTGACACCGGTGAATTGAGGTCTATTGGTGACTATTCCAATTTTTGAGTTCATTCTATGTTTTGTGAATTTTTTTCTCATTGTGTCCATTGAAATTGCAGTTTCTTTTATTTTAGACTAACTACTCCCTTTCTGATACATTTTAAATACAATAAATACATTCTCAGATTTTTGGAAGAATTTACCGGGCCCCGTTCTGTCCTTAAGGAGCCTAATATGCCAAGCCGGGGGACCATATAGGAGCAAAAAGTTGACCTTATGATATGAAATAGAATTCTTTGTTGGCGGGAAAGGTGGTAGTTTTTGGCTGGAGCCCGTTCTGCGTTTTCCCTCTGTAAACAATGTATAACGCTATAATAACCCGTTAAGTCAGTCCCTTGGCCTGTAACTCTTCTTTAGCTCTCCCGCTGCATTCATAAATCGGCTGTGGCCGCAGCTCGCAGTATACATTTCACAGCCTCCTTTAACGGTTTCTGTGGTGCCGTTAGGTGTCATTGTGGGAGAAGTTAACGAGAATTCTTCACCGTCCTGGTAACACGAAACGACCGTTCACACATCTGTGCAAACATCCACGTCACACGTAAAATGCAACAATTCACGGTCCAACATACCTGATCGCCTACCTCTCAGTTTTTAGAATTCTGACCTAAAGTTTTTTTGTTTGTTTTTTTTAAAGTGGACCTGTCATCAGATATATTTTTTCATGTGGCAGTCTGATAAGAAGATAAATAGGTAAATTCAGGTAGAGTTAGGCCGGATTATCAGTAGATAAGTCGACCTAACTCAGAATCTACGCCGACTTATGTTTAAGCGTATGCTCAAACAGAGATACGCTTAAACACTTCCTGTTTGGCTATGGGACAGGAAGTGAAGGGAAATCTCTGCAATGGGGCAGGGATGGTAAAAAATGAGAAGCGACGCCCCCCCCCCCCACCCACCCACAGTTGCAGAATGCCAACCGGACACCAAAAAAAAAAAGATCACAGTTATGGCGGATTCTATGGCGGCGTCTCAGGCACCGTGTCCCATAATGCAAAGCATTAGCAGAGCTCTTGGGATGCGTCGTTGGTGGAATTTGGCATTTAGGGGATCCCGTTTTGTGTTGGTGTTTTGCTTAAAGGGCAACTCCACTCAAACGGAAGGTCTACAGCAAATCTCCGCTGACCTCATTCATAACCCAACAGGGGCTCTGGGCTGACCGCAGCGTCGCAGATAAAGGAGCGCTGGTCACTTATGGCCAGGAAATCAATCTGTTTCACTTACTGCCATTCAACCTCAACAGTGAAACTTCTCCTTTCTTTTAATAGATTGTGGGATCTCCGATAAGCCATCGCAGCGAGCCTCCCTCGCCGGCCGATGGATCCCTTTAAGAGGAGTGCATCGCTTGCATGGATAACAGTTGTCCTGCCCTCTGCGTGTATCCTGAGCTCCGCTTGCCCTTCTGTGGGCCCAGGACTGGCATGGCAGGCAGGGCTGGTGCAAGGATTTTTGACACCCACCCTAGGCGAAACCTTATTTTGCTGACCCCCGGCTCCACTTCTGACTCCGCCCCCTTTTCCCTGTCCATGTATACCCCACCTTTTTAATGACGTGCCCATCAAGTGCAGCCCACCATCGCCCATCAATGCAGCCTACCAGCACCCATCAATGCCTACCAGCGCCCATCAATGCGCCCATCAACGCAGCCTACTATCGCCCATTAATGCAGCCTACCATCACACATCAATGCAGCCCTACCATTGCCCATCAATGCAGGCTACCAGTGCCCATCAATGCAGCCTACCATCGGCCATCAATGCAGCCTACCAGTGCCCATCAATGCAGCCCACCATCGCCCATCAGTGCAGCCTATCATCACCCATCAATGTAGCCTACCAGTGCCCATCAATACAGCCTACCATCGCCCATCAATGCAGGCTACCAGTGCCCATCAATTCAGCCCACCATCGCCCATCAGCCCACCATCGCCCAAAAGTGCTAAAAAAAAAAATGTAAAAAAAAAAGTGTAAAAATAAATAAATAAATAAGAAAAAAAAAAAAATTAAGACGCCCCTGTCCCCGGTAGCTCGCGCGCAGAAGCGAACGCACACATAAGTTCCCCCGACATATGTAAACGCCGTTTAAACCACATATGTGAGGTGTCGCCGCGTGCGTTAGCGTGCCAGCAACAATTCTAGCACTAGATCTCCTCTGTAAATCTAAACTGGTAACCAGTAAAAAATTTCAAAGCATTGCCTATGGAGATTTTTAAGTACCGAAGTTTGGCGCCATTCCATGAGTTTGCGCAATTTTAAAGCGTGACATGTTAGGTATCTATTTACTCGGTGTAACCTAATCTTTCATATTTTACCAAAAAAATTGGGCTAACTTTACTGTTTTGTTATTTTTTTAATTCATGAAACTATTTATTTCCAAAAAAAAGGCGTTTGAAAAATTATTGCGCAAATACCGCGCAAGATAAAACGTTGCAATGAATGTCGTTTTATTCCCTAGGGTGTCTGCTAAAAAAACATCTATAATGTTTGGGGGTTCTGCGTAATTTTTTAGCAAAAGAACGATGATTTGTACATGAAGGAGAGAAGTGCCAGAATAGGCGCGGTATGGAGGTGTGTATAAAAGCCCGGTATTGAAGGGGTTAAAGAGAACCTGTCACCCAGAGGTGTAACTAGAACCATCAGAGCCCCGGTACAAGAAACCATGAAGGGCCCCCTGGCCACTGACCGGGACCCTTCCCACTGATCCCGTGGCCCTTTACTCCCATCGTGGGACCTTTTATTACGGTCCCGCAGAAGGTCACCTTCCTGTTGTCTAGGGGTCTCCCCACGGTGACGGAACACCAGAGCCCAAGCAAGCGCGAACTTTGCGACCCTGGTAGTTCTGCCACTGGTCTCAGTCGTTTTTTTTTATTTTTGTTTTATTTATTTATTTTTATTTATTTATTTATTTTTTAATTGTTTTATTTATTTATTTTTATTTATTTATTTATTTATTTTTTAATCATTTTACTTCTTTGCAATTAAATGTTTTATTATTTTATTTTTTTTCAGCTTTTTTTTTTTAGGAAAACCATTGGACGGCTTTGGTGAAACATCAGGGATCTAAACTTCCCTACCCAGAAGTGCCTGATCATGTTATAGTGTTGAGCGGAATACGCCATATTCGATTTCGCGATATATCACGAATATATAGCCGAATATTCGAGAAATATTCGCTAAAATCGAATATTCGTGATATTTTATTCAAATGAAATTTTTGCGAAATTTCGCTATTGCGAATGCGAAAATAATTGCGAAATTTCGACAAGTGCGGTAGGAGAACTCTGATTGGCTCATGCTGAAATCGAATATTCGTGATATATTATCGAAATTTCGCAAATGCGAATGCGAAATTGATTGCGGAATTTCGACAACTGTGGTAGGAGAACTCTGATTGGCTCCGATGCAAAAGAAGGGCGGAGAAAGTATTGGCTAATATTCTGAAATCGAATATTCGTGACATTTTATCCAAAAAACAATATTGCGAAATTGCGCTAATGCGGATGCGAAAATGATAGCGAAATTGTAACAACTGTGGTAGGAGAACTCTGATTGGCTCTGATGCAAAATTGCGAATATTCGGCAATATAAAATGATCGCTTCAGCTACTCGGCCCAAGGTCTCTAATCATACCAGCAATGCTTTTAGACGTCGATGGAGATCACTAGGATGTGATCTGTTTTAAAAATAAAATTGAAAAAATGCGAATATTCGGAATAGCGAATATTGGCCGCGAAATTCGATATATTCGCGAATACTCGAATATGCCATATTCGAGCCGAATATTCGCAATAAGAATATTCGTGAGCAACACTAGTCATGTACTGGGCAGCCGCTCTGCTAAGTTATGCAGTCGGCGAGGTGAACTCCGGAATAAGCCAATATTTTCCGAATCCATTCATCATGTGGATTCTTCCTGGATCTCGGTGTTCTTTGTGTATTTCTTCCAGATCTGTGCAGTAATCCAGTGTGAGACTTCCTGTAATAAAGACCGATCACTGCTGATCTCTCTCCTTGTGCAGGGGGACTGGTCTTGTCTCCGCCCCCTCCTGTAGTTTTCTGCAGGCAGCCGTAGTGGGTGGAGCCTGCTTGGCCCCTCCCACAGCTCTACTCTCTCTACTTGTGCAGGGTGACTGGTCTTGTCTCCGCCCCCTTTCCGTAGTTTTCTGTAGTGGGTGGAGCCTGCTGGGCCCCTACCACAGCTCTGCTCTCTCTACTTGTGCAGAGTGACTGGTCTTGTCTCCGCCCCCCTCCCGTAGTTTTCTGTAGTGGGTGGAGCTTTCTGAGTCCCTCCCGCAGCTCTGCTCTTTCTACTTGTGCAGGGTGACTGGTCTTGTCTCCGCCCCCCCTCCCGTAGTTTTCTGTAGTGGGTGGAGCCTGCTGAGCCCCTACCACAGCTCTGCTCTTTCTACTTGTGCAGGGTGACTGGTCTTGTCTCCGCCCCCCCTCCCGTAGTTTTCTGTAGTGGGTGGAGCCTGCTGAGCCCCTACCACAGCTCTGCTCTTTCTACTTGTGCAGGGTGACTGGTCTTGTCTCCACCCCCCTCCCGTAGTTTTCTGTAGTGGGTGGAGCTTGCTGAGCCCCTCCCACAGCTCTGCTCTCTCTACTTGTGCAGGGTAACTGGTCTTGTCTCCGCCCCCCCCTCCCATCGATTTCTGTAGTGGGTGGAGCCTGCTGAGCCCCTCCCACAGCTCCGCTCTCTCTACTTGTGCAGGGTGACTGGTCTTGTCTCCGCCCCCCCTCCCGTAGTTTTCTGTAGTGGGTGGAGCCTGCTGAGCCCCTCCTACAGCTCTGCTCTCTCTACTTGTGCAGGGTGACTGGTCTTGTCTCCGCCCCCCTCCCGTAGTTTTCTGTAGTGGGTGGAGCCTGCTGGGCCCCTCCCATAGCTCTGCTCTCTCTACTTGTGCCGGGTGACTGGTCTTGTCCCCGCCCCCCCTCCCGTAGTTTTCTGTAGTGGGTGGAGCCTTCTGGGCCCCTCCCACAGCTCTGCTCTCTCTACTTGTGCAGGGTGACTGGTCTTGTCTCTGCCCCCCCCCTCCGTAGTTTTCTGTAGTGGGTGGAGCCTGCTGGGCCCCTCCCACAGCTCTGCATAGTCTATGTACAGCACAGTGATGATGTCACTGCTACTTTTACAAGGTAACATCTTGGATTGTGAAGGCATTTGCTGCACACAGCGTTGATTTATATCTTCTGTGGCTATCGAGAAAAAAGAAAAAAAAGAGTTCAGCTTTAATTTTACCAGCATTTGATGTATAACCTGAGCCGGAAAACCACCTTAATATTCCTAAGAAAAAAAAATCCCAGGACGGCAACGGCAAATTTATAGCGCAGGTATGTCTATACCAGCCTTGCCCACAGGCATCGAGCACGCCCTTTCCCATAATGACATGAGGCGGGCGCCGTGCCAGCTCCCTGGCATGCACGCATGACTAAGGCTGAGCTGTCACCAGGATTATATTCCAGTGAATTGTCTCTTTCTTCTGCTCCATTTGAATCGAGGAGGAAATCGCCGCAGACACGCAAGCAACGGGGACGGCTCACAAAGAGATTACACGCTACGCTTGCCATGGTTTGCCTCCGTTGCTTGCGATATTATTCTTACCGGAGAAATGCCAAGGAATAAATCAAACAGAAAACAACGTCGCTCCTGCCAACCAGGACGCTGCCTCGTAAACAGTATAGGGCGAACGCCAGGATGCCGGTTAATTGCGCAGAGGAGGCGTAATTGCCGTCAGTCATGGCGATTTTATGATTGCTGGGAAGGGACAGGAATGATCGCGGCTTTTTTTTTTTTTGGGAGTCGCCAATTTATTGGGTTTACCAAGATTGCCAGGAGCGGCTCAAGGCACGCTTCGCATGAACGTTGGACTTAAAGAGTACCTGTGCTTCATTTTAATAAGTCATGCCAACCAGCAGACTGCACAAGATGCTGGCACAGCAAGAAAAGGGTCGTGCCCCTCCCTGGTTCAGTTTCAAGCCAATACTGGGACCCCCAACATTCCCTGATATCATGCTTAACCACTTCAGCCCCGGAGGATTTGGCTGCCAAATGACCAGGCCACTTTTTGCGAATTCGTCACTGTGTCACCGTCGTGCGACCTGGCCCCCCAAACAAAATTTACGTCTTTTTTTCCCCACAAATAGAGCTTTCTTTTGGCTTTATTTGATCACCTCTGCGTTTTTTTTTCTTTTTGTGCTATGAACAAAGAAAGAGCGACAATTTTGAAAACAATTCAATATTTTTGACTTTTTGCTATAATAAATATTCCCCAAAAATATATTAAAAAAAGCAGCAGGGGGAATCTGCCCAGCACAGGGTGATTAGGGTGTGCCCAGGCAGGGCCGCCATCAGGGGGGGGGGGTACAGGCAGTACACCTGTAAGGGGCCCGGATGGCAACCCCCTTAAAAAAAAATATTTTTTTATTTTAATTTTTTTTATATATATATTTTTTATTATTATTATTATTATTATTATTATTAAAGGGCCCAGAGGTCCCAAGGGGCCCCAGATGGCAACCCCCCTTTGTTTATGTATATTTTATAAATGTTAAATTTTTTTTTTTTTTTATATATTTTTTTTTATTTTCTTTTTATTAAAGGGCCCAGAGGCCCCGGATGACTACCCCCCTTTTTTTTATAATTTATTTTATATATATATTTTTCTTTATTTCTTCTTTTTTTGTAAAGGCCCCCCCCCCCCCGCTTCTCAATTTGCTGCAGCCCCCCTGCTTCTCAATTTCAGGCGGCAGCACCCCCCCGGTTCTCTGCTCCAGGGGCCCATGCCTGAAGCTGTGTAAATTCCCGATGGCGGCCCTGTGCCCAGGCACACCTGGCACACCCTGTGCGCACGCCTATGTCTATCACATAAAATCCCAATATAATACATTTACGTTTTTTGGTTGTAACATGAGAAAATGTGGAAAATTTCAAGGGGTGTGGGGCCCCGTGATTTCTGATCCTTACAATGTCCCCCGATCGGAGGTGTGTGGGAGGCGGCTATCTCTATTTTAATATCTGGAATTGGGTGGCTGACTCTGGTGCACTGGGTGGAAATTCTCTGAAAAAAAATCACCTGCCTGAAACAAATGACGCAATCGATCAGTCGGGAACAGAACGTCCAATTTCCAATATGTTCCAATTCCCAGTCGCCCGTAGATAATCCTGTATTGTCTTAGCCTTGAGTGTACGGGGGAAGGTAAACACAGGCACGCCGAGCCGGCCTGGGCTGTGTGATCAGCGGGACTCTCCCACCTTCTCATTGATCTCCAGCTCTACCAGACATGGTCACCCTGCCGCACTCCGCCTGTGCTAGACAGAGCGTCACAGCCAATCCCTCAGGCTGGAGCGCTGTGCGGTTGTGTTCGCATTTTATTAATGAAAGAAAATTCCAAATTCCTCAAATTCCAACGAATTGAAGCTTTCTAAAAGTGTGCAGTACCACCTTTTGGCCTGAGGTGGGCGGGGGCGCCGGTGCCGCTCGAAAAAAAAAATCGGAAAAACTCAGTTTTGGAGCCTTTCCGAGGGTTTTCCGAGGCCAGCCGAGCTGTCCCTGGGCCATTTTCGAGTGTTTCCAAGCACACCTCCCAACATTTTGAGATGGGAATGAGGGACACCTACTAACAAATGTATGTAGGCATAGGTCACGCCCCCTGCCACACCCCCTTAAAGGAGAATTAACAAAAAAAAAAGGTTAATTAAATCCACAAGGACTTTTCTTTACCACTACTATTTCTTTATATTGGCTTTTAAAATTTACAAATGCAGTAATTTAGAAATCGGATGAAAGGTTTAGCTCTGGGAAACACTTTTTGAAAGATAAAAAGTGCATTTTATATACAACTTTATAGATCAGACCAAATTGAGGGACAAATGAGGAGGAATGAGGGACAGAGGGACATTGCTCCAAATCAGGGACAGTCCCTCAACATCAGGGACAGTTGGGACTTATGTTCCAAGGCTCTCCGGTAGGGTGACCACGTGTCCCGCAGTGCCCGGGACTGTCCCGCATTTTTCAGGTCTGTCCCGGGCACCTTCATTCCAGGACAATACAGTGTCCCGGAATGAAAATGACACAGCTACCCCCCCCCTCCCGGGCCAATCTGATGCCCTCAAAAAAGGCCGCCACATCACTGCTTTACTCACTGACAGTACTTGTCCTGGCCGGGAATGCCTGGAGGAGCACAATCCCCGCCCCCTGCTTGTGATTGGAGAAATCATAAATCCCGCCTCTTGTGTCCAATCACTGTGCTGTGATTCGTTACAGCACACGCTGATTTTTGGGAAGGGGGGGGGTGTCCCTGAATGGTAGTTTGGAAATGTGGTCATTCTATGTCTCCCGCGCCTCCCCACCTCTGGCCGCATGCGGTATTGCATGCCATTAAAGTCTATGCCGAACAAATTATTTTAGTTTTCATTGACTTCTATGGGGAAACTGGCTTTGATATGCGAGTGTTTTGGATTACAAGCATTCTCCTAGAACGGATTATACTCGTAATCCGAGGTTCCACTGTATTATTATTATTATGATTATATATAGGGCGCTTCCGTTGTTGTCGGCGTAGAATATGCTAATTTCCTAGATACGCCGATTCACAAACGTACGTGCGTTCGTTTTTTACGTCGTTTGCGTTAAGGCTTTTTCGCCGTAAGGCTGCTCCTGCTATTAGGAGGCGCAGCCAATCTTAAGTATAGACGTCGTTCCCGCTTCGAAATTTGAATTATTTACGTAGTTTGTACGCGAATAGGGCTGGACGTAATTTACAGTCACGTCGAAACCAATACGTCGTTACGCCGTACTTGGAAGCAATGCACACTGGGATATGTACACGGACGGCGCATGTAAAAAATGTCAATCATGTCAGGTCATCATACATTTACATAAAACACGCCCCCCCTTGCACATTTGAATTACGCGCGCTTACGCCGGCCCCATTTACGCTACGCCGCCGCAACTTACGGAGCAAGTGCTTTGTGAATACAGCACTTTCTCCTGTATGTTACGGCGGCGTAGCGTAAATACGATACGCTGCGCCGCCGTATCATTGCGCGCCCCTACCTGAATCCACCCCAATGCTTCCAGTCCTGCTAGGGCAGCAATGGGTATAGGCACTGCCCCCGAATTCAGGGACAAATCCGGGGGACATATTTTGTCCGGGGACAGCCTACTCAATCCGGGGACTGTCCCCGGAAACCAGGGACGTCTGGTCACCCCTAGGGCAAGACATTAATAAAGATCGGCGCCCTTTTCTAACACTGGAAGGTGCCCTGTTATAAATGGAAGGAATGGTCGCAATCTGTATATTCCCAGGCGCCGATATAGTTCATTTCACTCTCTCAGAAATAGGCCCCTGCATAGTCGGGGGACGGGGTTGACATTGGCGCAGGCGGCGAGCGTTTCACGGAGAGATTCATGGTGACAAGTGTGACAGGCGGTTAATTGATAGGCCGGCTGTATGGATCCGAATGACGGATGCCCCTGGACAGCGCTGTAGCTCGCCCCCCCCTGGTAAACACAGTCCCGTTATCACCGGCCACAAGGGCGCAGAGGTTTAGGCAGGGCTGCGGCGTGTCTGGCTCCTGAGTGATTGAGTTTCCTGCTCTGGGCCAGCTGCGGCCCACTGATAGGATCTCCCCACTGCGCCACTTCCTCACCATATCTCTACCATCTTATGGTTTCAAAATGGCAACTCGTTATCAATCAGAAAATGCTGGAAGCCGGGAACGCTCTCGCCGCCCCTCGTATATCATGCAGCACCCCCCCACCACCCCACCCCCGACTCCCATGACCGAAGTAGCATAATCTATGACCATTGTGTAATACACCTGTGTAATCCTTGTCAGGGGGCCGGGAAAAACATCAGGCAGACTTTACTTGCTGCGTGCTTGTTCCAGGTCAATGAAAGCCGATGAGCCGCTTCTGAATATAAAAGTCTTCAGGGACAAATTCTACATACAACCACTTCACCCCCCTTATTGACCAGGCCATTTTTCGCAATGCGGCACTGCGTGACTTAACCACTTCAGCCCCCCGGAGGATTTGGCTGCCCAATGATCAGGCCATTTTTTTGCGATTCGGCACTGCGTCGCTTTAACTGACAATTGCGTGGTTATGCAACGTGGCACCCAAACAAAATTGATGTTTTTTTTTTCTCACAAATAGAGCTTTCGTTCGGTGGTATTTAATCACCTCTGCGGTTTTTATTTTTTACGCCATAAACAAAAAAAGAGCGAGAATTTTTTAAAAAATTCAATATTTTTTACTTAAATAAATATCCCCCAAAAATATATATAAAAAAAAAAAATTTTCCTCAGTTTAGGCCGATACGTATTCTTCTACATATTTTTGGTTAAAAAAATCGCAATAAGCGTTTATTGATTGGTTTGCGCAAAAGTTATAGCGTCTACAAAATAGGGGATAGTTTTATGGCATTTTTATTAATAATTGTTTTTATTCGAAATGGCGGCAAGCTGCGATTTTTATCGTGTTTACACTGGCATCCCCCTGTTCTGCCACTCCATGACGCGATCGCAGGCACCCGGCCCACAATGCCGCGTCTTTAAGGGGACGTACAGGTTCATCCATATGCGCAGCCGTACCATTCTGCCGACGTAAATAGTCGTGCAGTGGTCGGCAAGCGGTTAAACTGACAATTGCGCGATCGTGCAACGCTGTACCCAAATACAATTTATGTCATTTTTTTCCCCATAAATAGAGCTTTCATTTGGTGCCATTTGATCACCTTTTGCAAACAGGCGTGTTTTTTTTTTTCACTGCTTGTCTATGCAGTACCACATGTGGCCAGAGGTGGGTGGGGCGCCGGAGACACTTGGAAACACTCAGGAACCGAGTGTTTCTGAGTCTCCAAGCAGTTACGAGTGTCTCCGAGCATCACCGGCACCCCCGCGCCTCTGGCCAATTTCGGTACTGCACACCCCAGAGGCTTGAATCCTGCTCACCTTGTGAGACAACACTCACAAACCGAGTCAGGATTATTATTTTTTTAAACAGCTCGTATTGCGAAACTCATGGGGCCCCTGGGCAATAGAAGATCATGAGGCCCCCTTTGTCCCCACCCACACACAAGCCACACCTACACAAAGCCCCACCTACATAAATCATGGCACACACTGTAAGGCACGTCACATGGCACACAGCAGAGCACGGGGCACATCACTGGGCATGGGGCGCACAGCAGGGCACATCATGGGGCACATCAAGGGGTACACAGCAGGGCAAAACACAGGGCATGGGGCACATCCCAGGGCACACAGGAGGGCACTGAGCACATCACAGGGCATGGGGCACATCACAGGGCAGATCATGGGGTACAGGGCGCATCAAGGGGTACACAGCAAGGAAAAACACTGGGCACATCAAGGGGTACAAAGAAGGGCAAAACACAGGGCACACAGGAGGGCACTGAGTACATCACAGGGCATGGGGCACATCACAGGGCACACAGTAGGGCACATCAGGGGTTACACAGCAGGCAATGGGGCACACCACTGGGCACACAGCAGGGTTTATTATTCTGTACACAGCAGGGCACATTATTGAGCACGGCACGGTGCATCACCGAGGGTACAAGGCACAACAGGGGGTACACAGCAGGGCATGGGGCACACAGTAGGCACATCATGGGGGACATCACAGGGCACATCAGGAGGTACACAGCAGGGCATGCCGCACATCACAGGGCATGTGGCACATAGTAAGTCACACAGAAGTGCAAAGGGCACACAGTAGGGCACATTATTAGGAACAGAGCACTTTAGGCGGTACACAGCAGGGCACATCACAGGGCATGAGGCACACATGGCAGGGCATGGGGCACACAGTAGGGCACATCAGGGATACTTTACCTACTGAGTCTACATTGTCTCATTTGTTAAAGCACTGATGATAATGAACAGGGCAGAGCACCAGCCCCCGAAATGCGTTGGATATTAATAATCTGTTTTTGGAATAAACTCGAATCTATGAGTATTCCGGATGCACTCATCTCTAGCACAGCGCAAAGTGACCGTATAAATCCTTTGGTGTGCACAAGTATACAGATTCTCTGTATTTACACCCCTCCATACCATTGGGTAATCACAATAAAATATTACTAATGGCGATCTATAGGTGTATTGGCTCCTCTCATGCAGATACACATGTTATGTAATGGTCTTTGTGCGGCTCGCAGGGTTTGGAAATACGGGATGACGAGTCTCGACACCCTTCTTACAAAACTTTGCAAAGACGGTTTACTGGCAATTTCAGGACGTTGTGACTTGTAGTGCAACCCGAGTAACGGACGGCGAGGGATCCGTGGGGAACCTGAGCTTTGGTTGCAAAGGCTGACCACATCCTGACCTCTCGGCACATTGCGAGAGACGCGCCGAGGATTTTGCACCATCACAGCTGAAGACGTTCTACAATCTTCTGCAGCGACAATCGCATAGAATACAGACTCAGCTGAAAAGGCCGCTGGTGCCTGTACTATGGGGGTGCAGGGGGGGGGGCTTTTCCCATTGAGCCTGGCTGGTGCAGCCATCAAGTGCAAGTTCCAGTGATAGAGCTTCCCTGCCTACACAAAAGAAGCATGCGGCCAGTGAAACAGGACCACTGACCTACGTCAGTAAACCTGAGGGATCAGAGTGACAGCCAGGGAACTACATAGGAATGAGGTCAGCAGTGGAGTTGCAGAAATGTCAATGCTATGCCCATTATGAGGGGTTCCCACCATCCCTGTGCTGAGTTCCCGGGTCTGTACACCCGCTGTGCCCATTATGTGGGGTTCCCACCATCCCTGTGCTGAGTTCCTGGGTCTGTACACCTGCTGTGCCCATTATGAGGGGTTCCCACCATCCCTGTGCTGAGTTCCTGGGTCTGTACACCTGCTGTGCCCATTATGAGGGGTTCCCACCATCCCTGTGCTGAGTTCCTGGGTCTGTATACCCGCTGTGCTCATTATGAGGGGTTCCCACCATCCCTGTGCTGAGTACCCGGGTCTGTACACCCCGCTGTGCCCCATTATGAGGGGTTCCCACCATCCCTGTGCTGAGTACCCGGGTCTGTACACCCCGCTGTGCCCATTATGAGGAGTTCCCACCATCCCTGTGCTGAGTTCCTGGGTCTGTACACCTGCTGTGCCCATTATGAGGGGTTCCCAACAACCCTGTGCTGAGTTCCCGGGTCTGTACACCTGCTGTGCCCATTATGATGGGTTCCCACCATCCCTGTGCTGAGTTCCTGGGTCTGTACACCTGCTGTGCCCATTATGAGGGGTCCCCACCATCCCTGTGCTGAAGTTCCTGGGTCTGTACACCTGCTGTGCCCATTATGAGGGGTTCCCACCATCCCTGTGCAGAGTTCCCCGGTCTGTACACCTGCTGTGCCCATTATGAGGGGTTCCCACCATCGCTGTGCTGAGTTCTCGGGTCTGTACACCCGCTGTGCCCATTATGAGGGGTTCCCACCATCCTTGTGCTGAGTTCCCAGGTCTGTACACCTGCTGTGCCCATTATGAGGGGTTCCCACCATCCTTGTGCTGAGTTCCTGGGTCTGTACACCTGCTGTGCCCATGATGAGGGGTTCCCACCATCCCTGTGCTGAGTTCCCGGGTCTGTACACCTGCTGTGCCCATTATGAGGGGTTCCCACCATCCCTGTGCTGAGTTCCTGGGTCTGTATACCTGCTGTGCCCATTATGAGGGGTTCCCACCATCCCTGTGCTGACTTCCCGGGTCTTTACACCCGCTGTGCCCATTATGAGGGGTTCCCACCATCCCTGTGCTGAGTTCCCGGGCCTGTACACCCGCTGTGCCCATTATGAGGGGTTCCCACCATCCCTGTGCTGAGTTCCCGGGTCTGTACACCTGCTGTGCCCATTATGAGGGGTTCCCACCATCCCTGTGCTGAGTTCCCAGGTCTGTACACCTGCTGTGCCCATTATGAGGGGTTCCCACCATCCCTGTGCTGAGTTCCTGAGCCTGTACACCTGCTGTGCCCATTATGAGGGGTTCCCACCATCCCTGTGCTGAGTTCCCGGGTCTGAACACCTGCTGTGCCCATTATAAGGGGTTCCCACCATCCCTGCACTGTTCTGCCACTGGGCTCAGAGCACACCTCCCAACATTTGAGATGGGAATGAGGGACACCTACCAGCAAAAGAATGCAGGCATAGGACACACCCCTTACCACGCCCCCTAAAAGGAGAATTGTACAAAAAACAAAACAAGATTGGTTAAAGTGCTTTTTTTTACCACTACTATTCCTTTATATTGGCTTCTTCTGCCTTCCCCTCAGCCCAGCCCTGCCCTTTAACTGAATGAGCTAACTAAAGGCAAAAGTACCCTCCAACAGAGATCCCCGAATTTTGCAGCACTGGTCACATGACCAGCCTCACCTTACACTGCTGGGTGTTCTACACTGCCCTACCACTAGAGGGAGCCGACAAGCAGAAATGTAAAACGGTGGCGCCCTCTCTGTCTTGCTGCCTTAGGGGGCCGTCCCCAGGAGCTCCATTGTCAGGTTGTAGATTGGACGAGAAATTCGAATTGATTGCTGATGAGAGCGCAGATGTTGGGCAGCCCCCCGTGCTTGGAGGGACCTTCATACAGCATGCCGTGCAGATCCCATCGATCGGTGATAACCTGAGCTGTTACAACACTCACCAGGTGAGAGACAGAGATTAGCGCTCTGTTTATTTACCTAATTAGACTATACAGAAGGTGTTAGAACAACCGTGAAATCCTGGATATAATATCCTTCCCTAGGAACGTCAGAAAAATAGAAACTCCAACCATCGCAACTTCTTCCTCCTTGGCTGACCTCAGACTATCCCCCTTCCGTCGGTCATGAATGCTGCTGCCATCCGCCTTAGCAACCGCTAAGCATCCACCGCCCTTTACTGCCCATCCCTCCGCTGGCTTCCGATCTCCCAACAAATACCATTACAAATATTAAAACTTACAGAGCCGTCCACAACTCTGCCCCAAGCCTTTGTCACCAGCCTTATCTCTAAATAGTACCCAAAATGCCCTCTCCGCTCTTCCCAAAGCCTCCTGCTCTATAGCTCCCTGGTCATTTCCTCCTATATTTTCCTCCAGGATTTCTCCAGAGCCTGTCCCAGCCTCTGGATCTCCCTAACCCCATCCGTACTGAGCCTCTCCCATCTTCTGGAACCCCCTACCCCAACCCGTCCAGAGCCTCTCCCATCTTCGGAAACCCCAATCCGTCCAGAGCCTCTCCCGTCTTCTGGAACTCCCAACCACAATCTGCCCAGAGCCTCTCCCATCTCCTGGAACCCCAATCCGTCCAGAGCCTCACCCACCTTCGGGAACCCCAATCTGTCCAGAGCCTCACCCATCTTCGGGAATCCCAATCTGTCCAGAGCCTCTCCCATCTTCGGGAACCCCAATCTGTCCAGAGCCTCTCCCATCTTCGGGAACCCCAATCTGTCCAGAGCCTCTCCCATCTTCTGGAACCCCATTCCGTCCAGAGCCTCTCCCATCTTCGGGAACCCCAATCTGTCCAGAGCCTCTCCCATCTTCTGGAACCCCAATCTGTCCAGAGCCTCTCCCATCTTCGGGAACCCCAATCTGTCCAGAGCCTCTCCCATCTTCTGGAACCCCAATCCGTCCAGAGCCTCTCCCATCTTCTGGAACTCCCAGCCACAATCTGTCCAGAGCCTCTCCCATTTTCTGTAATCCCCTACCCCACTCTGTCCAGAGCCTCTCCCATCTTCTGGAACCCCAATCTGTCCAGAGCCTCTCCCATCTTCTGGAACTCCCAACCACAATCTGTCCAGAGCCTCTCCCATCTTCTGTAATCCCCTACCCCACTCTGTCCAGAGCCTCTCCCATCTTCTGGAACCCCAGTCTGTCCAGAGCCTCTCCCATCTTCTGGAACCCTAGTCTGTCCAGAGCCTCTCCCATCTTCGGGAACCCCAATCTGTCCAGAGCCTCTCCCATCTTCTGGAACCCCAATCCGTCCAGAGCCTCTCCCATCTTCTGGAACTCCCAACCACAATCTGTCCAGAGCCTCTCCCATCTTCTGTAATCCCCTACCCCACTCTGTCCAGAGCCTCTCCCATCTTCTGGAACCCCCAATCTATCCAGAGCCTCTCTCTCATCTTCTGGAACCCCCAATCTATCCAGAGCCTCTCTCTCATCTTCTGGAACCCCCTACAACAATCTATCCAGAGCCTCTCTCTCATCTTCTGGAACCCCCTACAACAATCTATCCAGAGCCTCTCTCATCTTATGGAACCCCCTACAACAATCTATCCAGAGCCTCTCCCATCTTCTGGAAAACTCCCTACCCCAATCTATCCAGAGCCTCTCCCATCTTCTGAAAAAAACCCTACCCCAATCCATCCAGAGCCCTAGAGCCTCTCCCATCTGTTGATGTTGTCCACATTTGTTGTTGAAAATTCCGACAACAATTGTCCGATGAAGCATACAGACGGTCGGATTATCCGACAAAACGCGTCCATCACACAATTGCTATTTTTATTTGATATTTGTTTGATTGATCCAAGCGGGATTAATTTATCATTTATTTTGATCTTTTATACCTGTCTGGAGCTCAGCTTTAGAATACTACTCAGTGTCCCTTTAAGAGTCCCACAAATGACATTTTAATGATTAAGCCCCCCCCCCCCCTTCTCCAAATCAGAAGTGCCTTCTGGCGGGAGGAAATCTGGGGGCCAGCGCCTTTGCTCATTATCGAGCTGGGAGAGATTAGTAAAGTCGCGGCAGCGAGCGCGGGCTGTGACGGATGAATTATTCAGGCGGTATCACACTGCGAGCGACTAATAGACTTCTCCCATGATGCACGCACGACCATCAATTTGTGTCTGGGGGACAGGCAGATCACAGCCGCCGCCATCCTTTATACATCCAATTAATGGCGGGACGAGATTGCTCCCTCACATCCGCGCCGCTCAAAGCAGATGTTTTATTTTGAGGAAGTGGCGCGCGGCGTGCGATGGATGGCTTATTGCAAACAACAACAGCCGGGACACATGTTCTGTAATGCTCTCCGCTGGAGGACTGGTGGAGAACGCAATTAACTGCGGAACACTTAAAAAATGAATGGTTGGGGGGGGGGGGGGGGGGCGGGCTTAAACCTTTTTTGATGAACTTTGTTGTTTTCACAGTTTTTAGGCACATTCGTCGGACGTGGCGCGGGACAAACACAGGAACAAGGCCCTTTAAGACCCAATGCAAAGGACCAAATAGCACCCCTTCGCCACCCGTGACCTCTGAATGATCTGAGCAGCGTAGGTTGCAGGCCCTGCATTTTGTGCCCCCTTCTCTTGCATACGCGCCCAACTGCTTATACCATGGCCTGGCCCTGCATGGGACACTCTGGATTCAAATCCGTCTTTTACCTTCACAATTGTAACATTTGCAGCAGTGGCGGCTGGTGCTCAAAATTTTTGGGGGGCGCAAAAGAATAAAATTGCAGCCTCACTGTGCCCATCAAATGCAGCCACTGTGCCATCAATTGTCACCACTGTGCCATGCCATCAAACGCAGCCACTGTGCCATCAATTGTCGCCACTGTGCCATGTTATCAAATGTAGCCACTGTGCCATGCCATTAAACGCAGCCACTGTGCCATCAATTGTCACCACTGCGCCATGGCATCAAACGCAGCCACTGTGCCATCAATTGTCGCCAATGTGCCATGCCATCAAACGCAGCCACTGTGCCATCACTTGTCGCCACTGTGCCAATTGTCACCACTGTGCCCTTTAATTGTTGCCACTGTGCCCATTGATGTCACTGTGCCCTTTAATTGTCGCCACTGTGCCAAATTGTCGCCACTGTTCCCATTCATGCCGCTGTGCCAATTGTGCCCACTGTGCCCATTGTCCCCACTGTGCCAAATCTTCGCCACTGTGCCCATTCATGCCACTGTGCCAATTGTCCCCACTGTGCCCATTGTCGCCACTGTGCCTATTGATGTCATTGTGCCCTTCGTCGCTGCTGTGCCCTGTAAAATCCCCCCGCCCGGCACTTACCTTTACTGGAGTCAGCCATACACGTCCCTCGATGTCTTCTCCCGCCCTTGATGACGCTTCAGCCAATCAGGTTACCGATAGCCAAAACCGGTGAACCTGATTGGCTGAGACGCCTGTCAGTCTTATCCAAGGAACGCACCCCCGTACGTTCCCTGAATAAGCTTCCGGTTGCTGAGGGCTGTACTCGGAAAGCCTATCAGAGCCGCAGGCTCTGATAGGCACTTCCGTACAGCCAACCAGCTGCCGTTATTCAGGTGGCCGGCGCTCAAGGTCCGGCCATCTGAATAGACCAGCGGCAGCGGCGACAATAACATCGATTCATGCAATGCAATGAATCTATGTTAGTCAGTGGCGGTGCGGAGTCAGAGGGGGCGGCGCTCCAGCGTCCTCTATGGACGAACCGCCACTGATTTTCCGTTCTAGATGGATCCATGTGAATTTTTACCTAACAAGAATTAACGTGGACCTGTTGGTAAGTTTACACAAACAAATTCCTGACACGTCACAATATACAGCTGCAGTATCGTTCAGGGGTGTACCTACAGGGGTCGCAGGGGTCGCAATTGCAACCAAGCCCCATGCTCCAGGGGGGCGGGCATACCACCCAACTTCTTGAGATGGGAATGGGGGACACCTACTTGCAAATGTATGTAGGCATAGGACACGCCCCCTGCCCCTTAAAGGAGAATTAACTAAAAAAAGATTAGTTAAATCCACAAGAGCTTTTTTTTACCACTACTATTCCTTTATATTGGCTTTTAAAATGTACAAATGCAGCAATTTAGAAATCGGATGAAAAGTTTATTGCTGGGAAACACTTTTTGAAAGATGAAAAGTGAATTTTATATACAACTTTATAGATCAGAGCAAAATTAAGGAACAAATGAGGAGGAAAGAGGGACAGAGGGACATTGCTCCAAATCAGGGACAGTCCCTTGAAATCAGGGACAGTTGGGAGCTATGGGAGGGTTTGGCTGAAAATAGAGGAACCAATCTCTACATTTTTCTCCTGCAGCTGCTGAATGCCGCTTCTCCTGCTCTCCCTCCTGCAGGCATTCAGCCGCTGCAAGAGGGTAAAATTGAGAGATCGGTTCCTCTATCTGTAGCTGCTCCCGCCGCTCCTCCTATTTAGCTTCTTTCTGCTGCCACTCTGTCCTCTTTTTCAGCCCTCTGACATAGTGAACGTGGAACATGATCCATGCCCTCAGCAGTGTACATAGATCTGTAAATTAGTCCCACAAAGAGGTAGATATAATACCTAAGGACCAGATAGTAGGCCAATAAGCTAACATGGAGTGGACCCATTGGTCAAAAGGGTTAACCATGTCAATTCTTCAAAAATTGCTCAAAAAGCAATTCAAGTCGAACTCGACATTCATCCCTCCTGGTATAAGTGTCCTCATGGTATGTATCCATTTGGACTCTTTTTGACTAATGGTTCTCACCTTATGGCTACCTCTCCATGATTTGGTATATTTTTCTATCCCCCAAAACTGTAGATGGGTTGGGTCTCTATTATGTACCAGATCAAAATCTCTAGAGACATTTAGCCGAATTCAGGTACGGCGGCGTATCTTTCTGCCGGCCTAGCGCATCCCATTTGCACTACGCCGACGTAAGATAGTGAGGCAAGTACAGTATTCACAAAGCACTTGCCTCCTAAGTTACGTCGGCGTAGCGCAAATGACCCGGCGTAACCCCGCCTAATTCAAAATAGGCAGGTACGGGGCGTGTTGTATGGTAATGAATTCACGATTCATTACTATACATGTAAATGAAGCGCCGATCGTGCGGCGCATGCGCGCATGCTCAGTATCACGTCGCAAATATGCATCGCTTTCGACGTACACCTAACGTAAGTCCAGCCCCATTCACAGACGATTTACGCAAACGACGGAAATTTTTTAAAATTCAACGCGGGTCCGACGTCCATACTTAACATTTGCTGCGCCACTTTTTGGTGGAATAACTTTAGGCCTGAAAACTCCTTACGTAAATGGCGTATCTTAACTGCGACGGGCAAGCGTACGTTCGTGAATAGGCGTATCTCGCTTATTTACGCATTCTAGGTGTAAATCAGCGTACGCGCCCCTATCGGCCGGCGGAAATAGGCAGCTAAGATACAACGGCGTAGGAGACTTACGCCGGTCGTATCTTAGCAACATTTAAGCGTATTTCAGTTTGAGCATACGCTTAATGTTACGACGGCGCGGATTCTGAGTTACGACGGCGTATCTACTGATACGCCCATCGTAACTTTACTGAATCTGGCTAATTATGCTTTGGAAAACCCTTAACAATATTTTGAACATTTTTACATATTTTACTATGCTTCAGTTTGTGAATGGAGGGGAAGCCTCTGTACAGAGTGCAGGCTTACCGGATGTCGTTGACCCAAGGCGACGTCTAATGAGACGAAACGTGTCGGGAGGACTCCACTGCCACCACATTTTAACCACCTGCTAAATGTATGCTTGACAGCTTTATTAAAATTTCTTTGTACATTTTTATACGGAATTACGCGATGTGTCCCTCTTCTTCTTTTATTCTCCTATCTGCACAATTCCATGCAATATTGGTGAGAATTGGTGAGAATTTGATACCATTCATTGTCGAATCATCCTTCCATGTGGATCGTGTCCTTACGAGTGTCTGGATGTCATATGGTCTAGCTACTGAGGATTTCCGAATTTCCACCCTGTTGGTTGATAACACAAGCCTTATTCGACTCACGGAAACATATGTTCCCCTGAGTTGAAAACATCCGGTAAGCCTCTCATTGGCGGTGGGTTTCTTCACTTTCCACAACAGTCCACATTCACCATTCAGGTGTTTGCATAACATTCTGGAGCGTTTGGTGTTCCTCTTTTACACTTTTGTGTGGACTCTTATGTGCACCTTATATGGACTTTAAAGACATTCATATGTGTTCGTTGTTTTTAGTCTGCACTGCAATTTGATATTGTTTTCACATTCACAGTAAACCTTACTATTTTGGGGTCTATACCCTTCGTATTCAACCTCTCCAGACCCGCGCTATAGCTGAAAGACGGCTGCAGCGCGGACCTAAATTGCAGAGAGGGCGTCCCTGGACGTCCTCCCATGCTCGAGCGGCATGCGTACCCCCTACTGCCTGCTCATTTGTGCCACCTGCCAGTGCCAACTAGCAGTGCACAACAGTGCCACCTTCTATTTCCCACAGTGCCACCCATCAGTGCCCACAGTGCCACCTTTCAGTGCCCACAGTGCCACCCATCGGTGCCCATAAGTGTCACCTACCAGTGCCGCCCATAAGTGTCACCTGCCAGTGCCCACAAGTGTCACCTACCAGTGCCCATAAGTGCCACCTACCAGTGCCCACAGTGACACACATCAGTGCCCACAGTGCCACCTATCTGTGCCCACAGTGCCACCCATCAGTGCCCAAAAGTGTCACCTACCAGTGCCGCCCAAAAGTGTCACCTACCAGTGCCCACAAGTGTCACCTACCAGTGCCCATAAGTGCCACCTACCAGTTCCCATCAGTGGTACCTATCAGTGCCACCTCATCTGTGCCCATCAGTACCGCCTCATCTGTGCCCATGGGCTTCCGCTGAATTTTTTTCAGGGGGGGGGGGGGGCGCTTCCGCAGCGGCGATACACAACCGCATTTAACCCTTTCTTCAAACGCTAGCGGGGGTTAAAAGCGCCCCTCTAACGGCCGAATTGCGCCGCTTTACCGATAAACTCCACCAGCTGGCAGTGTGAAATAGCTCTTGAGATAATTGAGCTTCACTCCATGCCCATATAAATATAGCCTAGAGAATGTGCAGACCCCTCCTTCAGCACAGACCCCGCCCTTCAGCACACACCCCTCCATTCAGCACAGATGGACCCCCCCCATTCTGCACAGACCCCTCCATTCAGCACAGACCTCTCCATTCAGCACAGATCCCCCTTCAGCACAGATGGACTCCCTTTAAGCACAGACCCCCCCTTCAGCACAGATGGACCCCCCCTTCAGCACATACCCCCTTCAGTACAGACCCCCCTTCATCACAGATGGACCCCCTATTCAGCACAAACCCCTTCTTCAGAACAGAAGGACCCCCTCCCCATTTCCATTCAGTACCTCAGATCCGACATCAGCGCGCCACAGGCACACATAAACACTGAAGGGGGAGGTGGCTTCACTCTGCTTGCTGTGCCTGTGTGACATCAGGCCCGGGACCGCTCTGACAGCTCAAACACCTTCTCGATTTTCCAGGGGGGGGTCAATTTCCCCCTTTGCCCTATGGAGCGGACGCCCATGTCTGTGCCCATCAGTACCGCCTCATCTGCGCCCATCAGTACCACCTCATCTGTGCGCACATGTACCTCCTCATCTGTGCCCACCTGTACCGCCTCATCTGTGCCCATCATTCCCGCCTCATCTGTGCCCATCAGTACCGCCTCATCTGCGCCCATCAGTACCACCTCATCTGTGCGCACATGTACCTCCTCATCTGTGCCCACCTGTACCGCCTCATCTGTGCCCATCATTCCCGCCTCATCTGTGCCCATCAGTGCCGCCTTATCTTTGACCATCAGTGCTCACCAGTGCAGCCTATCAGTGCCCACCAGTGCCACCTCGTCAGCGCATATAACAAAAAAGAAAATATTTGGACAGCCGCACTCCTGGAAAAGATTCCTGAATTGTCCTTTAATGGTAAAATGGAATACACTACAATCCACAGCAAAGGGTGAAAACGGGACACACAGCTGACGCTTCGCACCGATACTCAGCGCTTACTCATAGCTGACATCAGCGCATATCAATGAAGGAGAAAAATGACCAACATTTTATAACAAACTATGAAATTTTTTTTTTCAGAATTTTCCATGTTTTTTTGTTTCTTTAGCAAAAAATAAAAACCCCAGCAGTGATTAAATACCACCAAAAGAAAGCTCTATTTGTGTGAAAAAAATGATAAAAATGTAATTTGGGTACAGCGTTGTATGACCGTGCAATTGTCATTCATAGTGCGTTAGCGCTGAAAGCTGAAAATTGGTCTGGGCAGGAGGGGGGTTTAAGTGCCCAGTAAGGAAGTGGTTAAGCGCTACACTTTAATATGATGACCCGGATTCACATACATTGGCGCATATTTATGCCGGCGTAGCGTATCTTTTGGCAAAAAAGTTGGCAAGCACTGGATTCACAAAGCACTTGCTCCCACTCGCTGTTAAAGATACGCTGGGTTTCCTCGGCGTAAGCCAGCGTAGGTGGAAGTGGGCGTGAGCCATGCTAATGAGGCGTGACCCCATGCAAATGATGGGCCAAGCGTCATAGAAGTACTTAAAACGAATGGCGCATGCGCCGTCCCGTGGACGTATCTCAGTGCGCATGCTCAGAATCACGTCAAAACTACTCCCTATGATACGACGGATCACTGCCTACGACGTGAACGTAACCTACGCCCAGCCCTAGTCACGTACAACGTAAACGACGTAAAATACGACGGCAGTTCCCTGGTCCATACCTTTGCATGAGTTGCGCCTCCTATATGGGGAATAACTATATGCCAGACGTAAGCCTTACGCAAACCGCGTATATTATGCGCCGAGCGCAACTACGTTCGTGAATCGACGTATCTCCCTCATTTGCATATTTTCAATGAGGCGGCCAGCTTAATAGGCGCCCACGATACACCGGCGTAGGAAAGTTACGTCGGTCGGATGAAGCCTATTTTCAGGCGTATCTAGTTCTGTAGGCACGGGTCATAGATACGACGGCGCACATTTACACTTACGCGGCGTATCTCGAGATACGTCGGTGTAAGTGCTTTGTGAATCCGGGCCACTGTGTTTTTTTTTCAAAATTGTCGCTCTTTTTTTGTTTATAACGCAAAAAATAAAAACCGCAGAGGTGATCAAATACCACCAAAAGAAAGCTCTATTTGTGGGGGAAAAAAAGCACATGAGTTTTGTTTGGGAGGCACGTCGCACGACCGCGCAATTGTCAGTTAAAGCGACGCAGTGCCAGAAGCTGAAATTTCGCCGGGGCAGGAGGGGGGTATATGTGCCCAGTAAGCAAGTGGTCAAACATGAATGCCGCCGACCTCAGCTATTTACATATGAATGACGGTTATTTACATGTAAACACAGGGTCTGCAGGTGAGTGTTGCAAATGATCTCATCATGGGTTTAACAATAAGAACCTGTGAATGCTTTTCTGTGAACAGATACATTGAAATACTTGTATTTGATTGTTGGTTCTAAGTACTCGCATACCACAAATACCCCCCCTCCCCCCCCCCTTTCTATGTATTAGGTTATCCTGTGGATTAGACCCGTACTCTATACGAAGCCTTATTCTTATTATTTTTATCACGGTTGAGATCTGCCCTAGACGTGCTATTTTGTGCAGAGCAGATCCCACGTCCTGGAGGGCTCTGTGGCCTGAATTCACTCTCACTTTTTTTTCATGTTGCGCTCACGAACCAAGTCCTTGAACGGGTCCTACTGACCCAGATTGCGTTCGCGGAATGGAGAAAGTCGGCCTCCTGTTGACCATCTCTGAGCATCAAAGAGCCGGGGGGGGGGGGGTGCCGTCCTGGGCCAGACTCAGCTGCCTGCGGTGACAAATAGGTCATCGATGACTGCGACTACATGCGTCCAAGTTTCCTGTCCAGCCCCGAGCTTGCGTCGGTGGAAGAGTCACGAGCCACCATTGGAGAGCTCTCTGAGGCAGATTCACGTACAATTGCATGGGCGCAGCGTATGTGAGATATGCCACGCCGCTGTAACTTACTTTTCAAAGCTTTGAATCCAGAAAGAATTTGCGCCGTAAGTTACGGCGGCGTAGTGTATCTCTCGCGGCGTAACGGCACGTAATTCAAATCGGCGAGTAGGGGGCGTGTTTCATTTAAATGAAGCGCGTCCCCGCACCGAACGAACTGCGCATGCACCGTCCCTAAATTTCCCGCCGTGCATTGCTCTAAATGACGTTGCAAGTAGTGTTGCTCACGAATATTCGCATTGCGAATATTCGTTACGAATATGGCATATTCGAATATTCGCGAATAGCTCGAATTTCGCAGCCAATATTCGCTATTGCGAATATTCGCATTTTTTCAAATTTATTTTTAAAACAGATCACATCCTATCGACGTCTAAAAGCATTGCTGGTATGATTAGAGACCCTGGGCCGAGTAGCTAAGCTGAGGCGATCCTTTTATGTTGCCGAATAATCGCAATCGCGAATATTCGATTTCCGAATATTCGCGAATACTTTCTCCGCCCTTCTTTTGCATCAGAGCCAATCAGAGTTCTCCTACCACAGTTGTCAAAATTTCGCAATCAATTTCGCATTCGCATTAGCGAAATTTCGCAAATTTTTTTTTTTATATAAAATATCACGAATATTCGATTTTAGCGAATATTTCACGAATATTTGGCTATATATTCGTGATATATCGCTAAATCGAATATGGCGTATTCCGCTCAACACTAGTTGCAAGGACGTCATTGTTTTGACGTGGACGTAAATTACGTCCAGCCCCATTCACGGACGACTTACGCAAACAAAATAAAATATTTTCAAATTCGACGCGGGAACGACGGCCATACTTAACATTGCGTACGCCACCAAATAGCAGCTTTAACTATACGCCGAAAAAAGCCGAACGGAAACAACCTAAAAGAATGCGACGGCCGCTCGTACGTTCGTGGATCGTCGGAAATAGCTCATTTGCATACTCGACGCGGAATACGACGGTAACGCCACCCAGCGGATGCCGAAGAATTGCATCTAAGATCCGAAGGCGTACTAAGACGTACGCCTGTCGGATCTAACCCAGATGCCGTCGTATCTTGTTTTGAGGATTCAAAACAAAGATACAACGCAGGAAATTTGAAAGTACGCCGGCGTATCAGTAGATACTTTCTTTGTGGATCTGCCCCTCTGTCTCCGCCGCGGCCTGTAAGTAGAAATGTTATGGAAGCCACCATAGGGACGTCTGGGACAGGAACATGGGCGGTATCGAAAGACGGCGTGGGTTGCAGGAGACGAAGCTGAAATCTGTGGGGGGGGGGGCGGAAATCTGAAAGGGTTCCCTTCATATCTCACGCTACAACCTTCTCTAGATGCATGGCTATGTCTGCAGCTGAAATACATACACTCACCGGCCATTTTATTAGGTACACCTGGTCAATTGCTTGGCAACACAAATTGCTAATCAGCCAATTACACGGCAACAACTCAATGCATTTAGGCATCTAGATGTTGTGAAGATGACTTGCTGAAGTTCAAACTGAGCATCAGAATGGGGAAGAAAAGGGAATTTAACCGGTTAACGTCTGGCTCACGCACCTATACATAACATATACCGTATATACTTGAGTATAAGTTGGCCCGAATATAAGCCGAGGCACCTCATTTTACCACAAAACAAATGTGAAAACGTATTGACTCGAGTATAAGCCTAGGGCAGTGTTTCTCAACTCCAGTCCTCGAGGCGCCCCAACAGGTCATGTTTTCAGGATTTCCCTCAGATGAAATGGTTGTGGTAATTACCAAGGCAGTGAAACTGATCAAATCACCTGTGCAAAGTAATGGAAAGCCTGAAAACATGACCTGTTGGTGCGCCTTGAGGACTGGAGTTGAGAAACACTGGCCTAGGGTATCTGCATGCCTCACTGTACCCCACTTTGCCTCACTGTGTCCATGTGCATGCCTCACTGTGCCCATACCTCACTGTGCCCATGCCTCACTGTGGCCATGCCTCTCTGTGCCCATGCTTCTCTGTGCCTATGCCTCTCTGTGTCCATGCCTCACTGTGTCCATGCCTCTCTGTGTCAATGCCTCACTGTGCCCATACTTCACTGTGCCCATGCCTCTCTGTGCCCATGCCTCACTGTGCCCATGCCTCTCTTTGCCCATGCCTCTCTGTGTCAATGCCTCACTGTGCCCATACCTCACTGTGCCCATGCCTCTCTGTGCCCATACCTCACTGTGCCCATGCCTCTCTGTGCCCATGCCTCACTGTGCCCATGCCTCTCTTTGCCCATGCCTCTCTGTGTCAATGCCTCACTGTGCCCATACCTCACTGTGCCCATGCCTCTCTGTGCCCATGCCTCTCTGTGCCCATGCCTCACTGTGCCCATGACTCACTGTGCCCATGCCTCTCTGTGTCCATGCCTTACTGTGCCCATGCCTCACTGTGTCCATGACTAGACTTATGTTTAACATGGGAGTATATAGAAGGGGTGCCTGGCTTTGAAAAATCGGTGCTCTCCGGCCGTAGGCCCCCCAGACAGCAAACTTTGCACACTTGTAGAGAAGAACTGGGACTACATGTGTGGGGACCTATGACCGGCCGGTACCGGCTCCCCAAAGTTTCCCGGAGAAATGACCGTTTAACATGGGAGTCTATGGAAGGGGTGCCCGAATTTGAAAAATTGGTGCTCCCCGGACAACAAACTTTGCACACTTGTAGAGGAAGAGTGGGGCTACATGTGTGCAAAGTCCCCCAAAGTCAATGGGGCATTTTTTCTGTTAACCCAGTGGTGATTAAATGCCACCAAAAGAAATCTCTATTTGTGTTGCATGACCGCGCAATTGTCATTCAAAGTGTGACAGCATTGAAAGCTGAAAAATGGCCTGGGCAGGAAGGGGGTGAAAATGGCCATTATTGAAGTGATTAAAGAAACCCAGTATGTTACGTGGTGACCAGCGGCGGCCTGTTCGTAAGGGGCGCACAGGCGCCGCCCCCCCTCATCCATGCGTCTAGCACCCTAATCTACATGTGGGGCCCCGAACGCATGGACTCCAATGAAGTTTTTTTATTTATTTTTAAGCACATGATTAGAGTCCGAGGCTCTAATTGGCTTCATAAAAGGGTGTACTTGCTGCAGGTGACAGGACCGACCACGCGGGGGTTGGGGGGTGTCAGCTGACCGGAGGGGTGGTTGTTTGCTGCTCCCCCCCCCCCCAAACGACTGGTGACTCCTGGCGCAAGCAGCTTTCAGTGGGATTCTTTGCATATTATTCAGCTTTGTAAAATAAGGCCCAGATTCAAAAAGACTTACGACGACGTATCTCCAGATACGCCGTCGTAAGTCCGAATGGCCGCCGTCGTATCTATGCGCATAAGTCTCCTACGCCGTCGTATCTTGGGTTGCAATAATTACGCTGGCCGCTAGGTGGCGCTTGCTTGATTTCCGCGTCGAATATGTAAATGAGAAAGATACGCCGATTCACGAACGCACGTACGCCCGTCGCAATTAGTTAAAGATAAAGCTGGTCTCTAGGTGGCGCAGCCCATGCAAAGTGTATCTTTTTACTATGTTTGCGGTTAGGGCTATGCGTAAGTTACGTTCACGTCACAGGCATTGAGCCGATGTATCTTTGGCCGTAAATACAACGTGATACTGAGCATGCGCACGCATGCGCCGTTCGTTCAGCCATGCATCTACATGGGGTCAAGCCTCATTTAAATACAACACGCCCCCTACCAGCCTACTTTGAATTACGTGCGCTTACGCCGGTCCATTTACGCTACGCCGCCGGATGCAAGTGCTTTGTGAATACAGCACTTGCCTCTCTAAGTTGCGGCAGCGTAGCGTAAATACGATATACTACGCTCGCGCAACGTAGAACGGCCGTATGTGAATCTAGGCCTAAATGTCTCGGAAATTCCATTATAACAGATGACGTGGGAACAAATTGATGTCCTTATTTAACGAGCCTTTAAGGTGGATCCTGTGTAAGCACTCATTTGTAATGGCTCTGACCAAAACGCACACGGAGGGCTCCCCGATGCCGCCACATAAAGGTTCGCCGCCAGTCGCTAAGCGCTCGCGATCGCTGCTTCTTACTAAAACAAACAGAGTTTAATTACAGAAGGAAAACACAAATCTGGGGCGAGCCAAATCCATTTGTGTCAACAATTAGCAGATATTTGAAGTCACCTGCAGACACGGCTGTTTATCCGCCACTCAGCGCGGCAGGAAAGTAGGCCGTCGAGAGGCTCATTTGGCTGCAGCGGGGCCCTCTTGTGAGCGCTCCTCAGCTGGGTCCTCCAGCTCTCGTGTTTGTTTTACAGCAAAGAATTCTGTAAGGGCCCTTAGAAAGTACTTTCCATGAAGTTCTTCTCCGTGCGCACTCATTTAAATGTCACATTCTGCGCGGCGCTTCGGAAAGTCCACATCTTAAGACATTCTGGATAGTTAAAGGGGAACTCTACTATGACATAATACTTTTATAGATATTATCAGGGCTTTTTTTTTTCTCTAAGAACAGGTGCAGGAACTTTCTCCGTCCCCTACCCACCTCTGAGCACCATCCCTTGGTTCCACCCTCTACCCACCTCTGAGCACCATCCCATGGTTCCACCCTCTACCCACCTCTGAGCACCATCCCTTGGTTCCACCCCCTACCCACCTCTGAGCACCATCCCTTGGTTCCACCCTCTACCCACCTCTGAGCACCATCCCATGGTTCCACCCTCTACCCACCTCTGAGCACCATCCCTTGGTTCCACCCTCTACCCACCTCTGAGCACCATCCCATGGTTCTACCCTCTACCCACCTCTGAGCACCATCCCTTGGTTCCACCCCCTACCCACCTCTTAGTACCTCCCCTTTAAGAGAAAACAGAAAAAAAATTGTAAAAAAATGAAAGCTACACCCAAGCGCATAAAATCCCCCCACCTAAGAAAAAATTTAAGTCCCCCCCCCACCCCACATATACGCATGTACAAACGCAAGTGGCAGGGTGCCTACGCCTGGAAAACATAGATTATGATACACATTGTTACGTATCGCCGCGCACACTGGAATGAGAGCACCAGACCCCCTTTGTAACGCTAAACTGATGACCTATAGGGGGCTTTTGGAAAATATAGGCCCGGATTCACAGACACTGGCGCATATTTCTGCCGCCGTAGCGTTTCTCCTTTACGCTACGCCCACGCAGCGCAGAGAGGCAAGCACTGAATTCACAAAGCACTTCCTCCCAAATCTACGCTGGGTTTTTCAGGCGTAAGTCGGCGTAAGTGGAAGTGGGTGTGAGCCATGCTAATGAGGCGTGACCCCATGTAAATGATGGGCCGATCGCCAGACAGATACGTATCGCCAACTGCGCATTCGCCGTCCCGTGGGTGCATCTCAGTGCGCATGCTCACAATCACGTCGGAACAACTGCCTAAGATACGTCGGATCACTGCCTACGGCGTGAACGTAACCTATGCCTAGCCATATTCACGTACAACGTAATATATGTCGGCTTGTGTTCCCTGGTGCAGCCCTTTGCATGGATGCTGCTGAGTTAGACCTCCTTTATGGGGCATAACTTTACGCCGGACGTATGACTTTACGCGCACTGCGTCGGACGGACGTACGTTCGTGAATCGGCGTATCTCCCTCATTTGCATATGTGAATAGAAAATCAATGGGAGCGCCAAATACGTCCAGCGTAAATATGCGCAAACTCTACGCCGGCGTAGGCAAGTTACGTCGGTCGGATGAAGCCTATTTTCAGGCGTATCTTAGTTTCTGAGTCCGGCGCATAGATACGACGGCGCATATTTGCACTTACGCGGCGTATCTCGAGATACGTCGGCGCAAGTGCTTTGTGAATCCGGGCCATAGGGTACTGACATGCTTAAGGTTTGACATGTTGGGTATCTATTTACTCAGTGCAAGCTCTTCGTTTATATTTTACCACAATTTCATTTTTTACTGAAATTACCTTTGCGGTAATATCGCTGGACATAAAAAATTGGAACCGCCACTATTGTATTCTCGAGGGTGGAGGTCCCCAACCACTGGGCCGTGGCGGCTCTGCTGTCAGGCCATGAAGGAGCCATCATATGTGGGCGCAACCTACGTATTCGTTCGCTTCTGCGATTGAGCACAAGGGAATGGGGGGGGGGCTTTAAAAAATATATTTTTTTTTTATTTATTTTTTTTTACACTTTCGAATTTTTTCACATTCTGGCAGAACAGTGACAATCCACATCTGGTGGCAGGCAACATTGCAAGTGACAATCTGCGTCTGGTAACAGGCGATGTGGCAAGTAACAATCCACCCACATCTGGTGGCAGGCGACGTGGCAAGTGACAAGCTGCATCTGGTGGCAGGCGACGTGGCAAGTGAGATTTCGCATCTGAAGGCAGGCAAAGTGGCAAGTGACATTGCACATCTGGTGGCAGGTGACGTGGCAAGTGACAAGCTGCATCTGGTGGCAGGAGAGGTGGCAAGTGACATTGCACATCTGGTGGCAGGCTAAGTGGCAAGGGACAAGCTGCATCTGAAGTCTGATGGCAGGCAACGTGGCAAGTGACAATCCATATCTGAAGGTAGGCAAAGTGGCAAGTGACAAGCTGCATCTGGTGGCAGGCAACGTGGCAAGGGACATTTCGCATCTGATGGCAGGCGAGGTGGCAAGTGACATTCCGCATCTGATGGCAGGTGGAATTGAAAGTGACATTCTGCATCTCGAGGCAGGCAACATGTCAAGTAACATTCTGCATCTGGTGGCAGGCGACGCGGAACGTGACATTCTGCATCTGGTGGCAGGCGACGCGGAACGTGACATTCCGCATCTTCTGGCAGGCGATGTTGGCAAATGACACACTCAAGGGCTCCCACTGATTCGGCATTATGGTGATGTTGAACTAATTTATATTACAATGTAATAATAGTAATAATTATTGGGGATCACTGCTCTGGGGTGTCTGCTTTCAAAACATATATGTTTTGGGGGTTTTATGTAATCTTCAGGCCTAAAAAACGTCTCTGGTTGTGAAAGGGTTTAAGGATAAGTTCACCTTCGGGAACATGTAAAAGGGGTTGTAAAGGTTCCTTTTTTTTTACCTTAATGCATCCTATGGTGAAAAAAAAAAACCTGGCAATGAGCATCCCCCTCCCCCGTTTTACTTACCTGAGCCCGTTCACCTGCTGCGCTCGCCCCCGACGTCCTCTTCTCCACTCAGTCTGGCCGTTGATTGGCTAGATTGGATGGATTGATAGCAGGGCAGTCATTGACTCACGCTGCTGTCAATCACATCCAATGACGCGGCGTGCCAGGGGGCGGGGCCGAGTGATACAGTCTGCGGCTATAGCCACCGGCTGTATCACGGGAGCTCGCCCGCAAGAACCATAGCTCCCAACTGTCCCTGATTTCGAGGGACTGTCCCTGATTTGGAACAATGTGCCTCTGTACCTCCTTCCTCCTCATTTGTCCCTCATTTTGGTCTGATCTCTATAGTTGTATATAAAATGCACTTTTTATCTTTCAAAAGGTGTTTCCAAGTGCTAAACCTTTCATCCCAATTCTAAATTGCTGCATTTTAAAAGCCAATTTAAAGGAATAGTAGTGGTAAAAAAAAGTCCTTGATAATTTAATTAACCTTTTTTTTGGTTAATTCTCCTTTAAGGGGGTGTGACAGGGGGCGTGTCCTATGCCTACATACGTTTGTTAGTAGGTGTCCCTCATTCCCATCTCAAAATGTTGGGAGGTATGCAAGAACTAACCCCCATGGGAGAGAGCTTCCCATAAAGGGGGTTAGTTCTTGCGGGGAGAAGCCGAGACAGCTGCTGAGGGACCCCAGAAGAGGAGGATCGGGCCCACTGTGTGCAAAACAAGCTACACAATGGAGGTAAGTATAACATGTTTGTTATTTTTATTTTTTTAAACTGGAACCTTTAGTGTCCCTTTAAATCCGTAAGCTTTGTTAGTTAAAATAAACTGTCTCCTAACTTTTCTAGCTGGCTCCTAGATTCAAAGTTCCACTAATGTTATTACCGGCAGTTCACCTTCTGCATGCTAAGTATACCCGGACCTGGGTGGTTGCCATGTTTATTTTCAGTGTGGGAAAAGTACTGTGAATTGCCCTGCCTATACGTACAAGTCTAAGCTGACTTGGGTGTCTGCCATTTTTATTTCCGATATAGGAAAAGCACAGCCATCTTTTTTGCTGCTGTAGAGTCAGGAGCCAATAAGAAAAAAGCGTCATAACAGCCTAACCCGGCGCTGTGTGACGCCACGCCAACAAAAACGACTTTGCCGCGCTCCATTGTGTGTTGGGTCACTTTTCCAAAAACACTTCCCCCCCCGAGTGGCAAAAGAAGCGGCGGGCCTGTAGACTTGGGCATGGAAGTGGCGGTGCGTGCCGCTCAGAGGAGCCCGTCATCGGGGGACACGACACGTACCAGTTTTCTTGGCATCGGTGAACAAAGACACTTTTTATCTTCTGCTCCTTCTAGCTGAGGATGAACTTATCGTGCGAAACTTCCTGTTCTCTGGCGGCTTTCACCATTCCCGAAAAACATCCATTTCATGAAAGCTTCTCTTTCATCATGTGTGAAGAGTGAGCAACCGAAAAGATTGGCACACCACATCCCTTCCACGGGTTCTCTTTACCCACCTCTGCTTCGTTATGACATTGTTATTGTTAGAAGTGTTACAATGTCTTCACTGAAGTACATAGGAGGGATCTCCTGTAATGTTTTTGTAAAAAGTCGATTTTGATATCGGTTGGGTTGCCTTGGTGGATTTGGTTAACGTGACCGACCCTCAGAACACCGACCGGGACCAGCATTTTCCAGTGTAAAGTTCTTACAATTTTTTTAAGGGGTTGTAAAGGTTCGTGTTTTTTCATCCTATGCATTAGGGTGAAAAAACACCTGGCAATCACCGGCCCCCCAGCCCCCAGATTTTACTTACCTGAGCCCGTTCACCTGCTCTGCGCATCCCCCAACGCCCTCTTCTCCACAAAGTGTCGGCGTTGATTGGATAGATTGATAGCAGCGCAGCCATTGGCTCCCACTGCTGTCAATCAAATCCGCCGGGGGGGCACATCAGGAATTATGGGGCCCCTTACACAGCTTCAGGCATGGACCCCCTGGAGCAGAGAACCGGGGGGGGGGGGGGTGCTGCCGCCTGAAATTGAGAAGGGGGGGGGTTCCGCGAATTGAGAAGCGGGGGGTGCCCTTTACAAAGAAAAAAAGAAAGAAAAATATATGTAAAAAAAGGGGGGTAGCCATCCGGGGCCCTGGGGAACTCTGGGCCCTTTATTTTATATATATATATATATATATATATATATAAAATAAATAAAATAATAAAAAAAAGGTGGGTAGCCATCCGGGGCCCTGGGGACCTCTGGGCCCTTTAATAAAAAAAAAAAATATATATATATATATATAAATATATATATATATATATATATATATATATATATATATATATATATATATATATATATAAAAAAAGAAATAAAAAGAAATAAAATAATAAAAAAAAGGGGGGTTGCCATCCGGGGCCCTGGGGACCTCTGGGCCCTTTAATAATAATAATAATTATATATATAAAAATAAAAAATATATAAAAAAAAAGTTTTTTTTTTATAAAAAAAAAAGGGGGGTTGTCACTGGGGATCTCCGGGCCCCTGGGGACCTCCGGACCCCTAAAAAAAAAAATTGTCCCTTTACTAAAAAATAAAATATAAATATATTTAAAAAAAAAATGTTTTTATATAAAAAATGAATAAAAAAAAGGGGGTTGCCATCCGGGGCCCTGGGGACCTCTGGGCCCTTAAATATATATATATTTAAAAAAAAAATATATATATATATATATATATATATATATATATATATAAAATAAATAAAAATAAATAAAATAATATAAAAAAAAGGGGGGTTGCCATCCGGGGCCCTGGGGACCTCTGGGCCCTTTAATAATAATAATAATAATAATAATAATAATAATAATTATATATATATAAAAAAAAAAAATGTTTATAAAAAAAAGGGGGGGTTGTCATCCGGGGCACTGGGGATCTCTGGGCCCCTGGGGACATCCGGACCCCTAAAAAAAAAAAATGGCCCTTTACTAAAAAATAAAATAAATTACATTTTTTTAATATAAAAAATAAATAAAAAAAAAGGGGGTTGCCATCCGGGGCCCTGGGGACCTCTAATAAAAAAATAAAATAAAATTGGTCCTTAGAAAAAAAAAAATATATATATATTAAAAAATATATTTTTTTTTTTATAAAAAAAAAAAGAAGGGGGATTGCCATCTGGGGCCCTGGGGACCTCCGGGCCCCTTACAGGTGTACTGCCTGTACCCCCCTGATGGCGGCCCTGGCTGTCGGCGATTGACGGGTAGATCGCCGTGGACCTTCGACCGGCACACTGAGCCATCGGCCCACCGGGAATCTTACGGTAGCCCTGATGGCCAGTCCATCCCTGCACATGGGAAAACGTGCATGTAATGCACATGTGTACAGCATACACTTTTTTTTTATATTTGCTCTGACACATACTGTACTTTAAAAATACATAGGTGACAAAGAGCATGGCAATACGGTACAGCAAACAATGACTGTATAACAATAATCACTGTTGAAGATACCGCGTAGCCAGGGCTCCGGCCTGCTTTATCACCCGGCCGGGGCGTATGATCTGGAGATCTGGAGAGGTGTCATTGACGCGGCTTATCTACAGAAAGATGTTTAAGTTGTAAATGATTATTTCTGCCCTCCGCGGAGTGCCATATAATCACCTCTAATCTTTATTGCTCTTGTGCAAATACATCGGTCCCCCTTCATGTTTAGGGTGGCCGCCTGGCCGCTTACAAGGCGTAGATTTCAGACCAACGAAAAAAAAAGTGAAAAAATATTTGTAGATTTTACAGCTGTAACCTAAAGCCGGTCCATAAATGGATGGAATTGGTTCAGCAGGGACCGGCCTGAGATAAGATCCATCTATAGGTAGGCTGGTTGTACTGAAGTTGATCCGTTCGCCGTGCTTGGCTCCTCCCTCCCCCGTCATCAACATGCTGATGGCATTTTTTAAATAAAACTTTTTAATTTTAATTGCATATTGCACCTTATCTTAGACCCAGTGGGGTAGATTCAGGTACCGCTGCGCACTTCTTACGGAGGCGCAGCGTACCGTTTTTACCCTGCGCCTACGCAAATTATCTGCGCTACGCATCATTCATGAAGCAGTAGCTACGTAATTTGCGCGGGCGCTCCTTAAAACTGCCCGGCGTAAGGGCGCGTAATTTAAATGATCCCGTAGGGGGCGTGGATCATTTAAATTAGGCGCGTTCCCGCGCCGAACGTAGTGCGCATGCTCCGTCGGGAAACTTTCCCGACGTGCATTGCGGCAAATGACGTCGCAAGGACTTCATTTGCTTCAAAGTGAACGTAAATGGCGTCCAGCGCCATTCACGATTCACTTACGCAAACGACGTTAAATTCTAAATTCGCGACGCGGGAACGACGGGTATACGTAACATTGGCTGCCCCTGGTAATAGCAGGAGCAGCCTTACGCGGAACCCGACGAACGGAAACAACGTAAACTGCGTACGCAGGGTTCGCGTAGGGTTGTGAATCGGCGTTAGTATGCAATTTGCATACTATACGCTGACCACTACGGGAACGCCCCCTAGCGGCCATCGTAAGAATGCAGCCTACGATATGACGGTATAAGAGCCTTATGCCAGTCATATCTTAGGCTGCAGTCGGCGTAATAAGCTTTCTGAATACAGAAAAGTCGTTACGCCGGCGCAACTAAGCAATTGCGCTGCGTAACTATGGTTACGCAGACGCAATTGCTACCTGAATCCACCCCAGTGATGTCATCACTAAGCCTAAGCCTTTGTGCCTCTCTATCAGTGGCGGTGCGTCCATAGAGGGCGCAGGAGCGCCGCCCCCTCTCGCTCCCGCACCGCCACTGAAAATAATACATAGATGCATGCATTGCATGAATCTATGTATTGTCGCCGGCGCCGCTGCCGCCCACTTTTCATCTGAATAATGGCAGCTGGTTGGCTGTGGAAGTGTAGATCAGAGACAGCGGCCTGTGGGCTCTAATCGGCTTCCAAATAGTTAACCAGGGGACGCACGGGGTGTGCGTTCCCTGGTTAACACTGACACGCATCTCAGCCAATCAGGTTCACAGGAACTGGTTCCCGGTAACCTGATTGGCTGAAGCGACATTGAGGGCGGGACTACATTGATGGATCGTGGAGGAGGATGGCTGATGAGAAAGGTAGGTGCTGGGTGGGGGGGCAATCTGGCGGCATTTTAAGGGGCAATCTGGCGGCATTTTAAGGGGCAATCTGGCGGCATTTTAGGGGCAAACTGGCGGCAATTGATGGGCACAGTGGCGGCAATGGCATGGCACAGTGGCTGCGTTTGGCATGGCACAGTGGCTGCGTTTTGCATGGCACAGTGGCGACAATTGATGGGCACAGTGGCGACAATGGCATGGCACAGTGGCGACAATTGATGGGCACAGTGGCGACAATGGCATGGCACAGTGGCTGCGTTTTGCATGGCACAGTGGCAACAATGGCATGGCACAGTGGCTGCGTTTGGCAAGGCACAGTGGCAACAATTGATGGCACAGTGGCTGCGTTTGGCATGGCACAGTGGCGACAATTGATGGACACAGTGGCGACAATTGATGGGCACAGTGGCGACAATGGCATGGCACAGTGGCTGCGTTTTGCATGGCACAGTGGCAACAATGGCATGGCACAGTGGCTGCGTTTGGCAAGGCACAGTGGCAACAATTGATGGCACAGTGGCTGCGTTTGGCATGGCACAGTGGCAACAATTGATGGCACAGTGGCTGCGTTTGGCATGGCACAGTGGCGACAATTGATGGACACAGTGGCGACAATTGATGGGCACAGTGGCGACAATGGCATGGCACAGTGGCTGCGTTTTGCATGGCACAGTGGCAACAATGGCATGGCACAGTGGCTGCGTTTGGCAAGGCACAGTGGCAACAATTGATGGCACAGTGGCTGCGTTTGGCATGGCACAGTGGCGACAATTGATGGACACAGTGGCGACAATTGATGGGCACAGTGGCGACAATGGCATGGCCCAGTGGCTGCGTTTTGCATGGCACAGTGGCAACAATGGCATGGCACAGTGGCTGCGTTTGGCAAGGCACAGTGGCAACAATTGATGGCACAGTGGCTGCGTTTGGCATGGCACAGTGGCGACAATTGATGAACACAGTGGCGACAATTGATGGGCACAGTGGCAACAATGGCTGCGTTTGGCAAGGCACAGTGGCGACAATTGATGGCGCAGTGCCCAGGGGCGCCCATGCATTAAGACGACCCTGTCATCATCCACTTCCTGGGCTGAGATGCCGGCTCTGACACAGATCAGCAACAAAGTTACAATGTTGCAGTCAGATCACTCGGGAGGGAGAGACTGAGGAAATGCTCCTTCCTGCCTGCAGCAGACTGATGACATCATCTCAGCCTAAGCAAAATCATTGATCGGAGCTCAAGGACGGCTTTTTAATAATAACAGACGGAGCTTTTCTGAAACATGACACTGTCACTGTATATTATGACCCGTCAGGATGACGTCATACGCCGTTTCCTCCCACGCATTGCCATGCAAGTCGCAAAGCGTTCTTTTTTTTTTTTTTTTGCGACCGCGTCTAATCAGGTCCCGGCGTGTTGACTCCGCGGTCACCCGGGAGACAAGCGTGTGATGATGCCGAGCGATTGTACTCCTTATCATCGAGATCCATCGGAACGAGCCACTCCGGCAGCAGAAAAACAAGGAGTGCCCGGCACAGGGAAATGGGATTTGTCTAAGACCTATGTTAACCCCTGGAAGAATAGTTCATTGTTTACTGCATAAGTGCATGTGGCTGCCTGCCCAGGTAAATACTAACCTACACAAATACCTGAGCCTGGTATTTATATGATATTATATAAACACACTCCAGATAATGAATCATTGTTGTGCGAGAGAACATCAGCGCTTTTCAGGGGACGCGGCCACCTGAATTCCCAGAGCCGGCGCGAAGGAGCTCCTGATTCTTTTATTTGTCCCGCGCCGAGCCGGTGACACCGGAGGTCAGAGACCGGGATTAAAGGGGAGCTCTGCACACAAATGTCTGACATCACTGCTTAGGGCCCCATTCACATTTCTTGTGTCGAGAACGCGCGTCCTCGCGTCCTGGCGCCCTTGCGTCCTGGCGCCCTCGCGTCCTCACGTCCTCACGTCCTTATGTCTTCGCGCCCTCACGTCCTCGCGTCCTCACGTCCTCGCGCCCTCACGTCCTCACGCCCTCACGTCCTCACGTCCTCGCGTCCTCACGTCCTCGCGTCCTCACGTCCTCGCGCCCTCACGTCCCCGCGTCCTCACGTCCTCGCGCCCTTACGTCCTCACGCCCTCACGTCCTTGCGCCCTCACGTCCTCGCGTCCTCATGTCCTCGTGCCCTCACGTCCTCACGCCCTTGCGTCCTCATGCCCTCGCGTCCTGCATTTTTTGTGCATTTCTGCGCAGCCCCTATAGGGCAGCCCAATCACATGAAGGGGTGCCCTATGCTCAACAAACACGCCAAAGAATCTTCCCGACTTTTTCAGAAGTGAAGCATCGTGCTTTTTTTATATGCACGTTTTGGCACATGCGCAACAAAACGCACATCTAAGGCCTCGTACAGACGAGCTGTACACACCATCAGACCAAATTTCCCCGAGGACAGACGACGTGGTGACGACACGGTTACGACGCGGTGACGTGGCGGCGACGTGCGCGAACCCGGAAGTTCAATGCTTCCACGCATGCGTCGAATCACTTCGACATCATGCGCGGGTTCTCGGGCCAGCGGACATGTCCGATGAGTCATACTGACCATCGGACATGTACGACGGACATGGTTCCAGCGGACATGTTTCTTAGCATGCTAAGAAACATTTGTTCCCTGGAAACCTGTCCGGTCGGCCGGAAAACTGTCCGGTCGGCCCTACACACGACCGAACATGTCCGCGGAAACTGGTCCGCCGGACCAGTTTCCGCGGACATGTTCGGTCGTGTGTACGAGGCCTAATAATTGTGTTTGGGGTGTCATTACCAGTTGTTGGCACCGCAAGCGCGACGCACGTTTGCAGGCCCTTTTATTCCGTGCGATTCCTGTGCGTTTTTATCACGCGTTCAGGAAATTTTAATGTAGCTGGTTACAAGGACGTGCTCCTTATAGGAACAGTGCGTGGGCTCCATAGTCAAAGGAGAAATGGCAGCATGTGGGTGGGATCGGCCTATAGCACGCCTCCCAACTTTTTGAGATGGGAGCGAGGGACACCTATTATCAAAAGTGTGTAGGCGTAGGACACACCCACCTGCCACGCCCCTTAACAACTTCAATACCAGGGACTTACACCCCCTTCCTGCCTAAGCCAATTTTCAGCTTTCAGCGCTGTCACAGTTTAACCACTTAAGGACCGCCTCCTGCAGATATACGTTGGCAGAATGGCACGGCTGGGCACAAGCACGTACCTGTATGTCCTCTATAAAACGCAGAGGTGATCAAATACCACCAAAAGAAAGATCTATTTGTGGGGGGAAAAAAGGATGTCAATTTTATTTGGGTACAGCGTCGCACGACCGCGCAATTGCCAGTTAAAGCGATGCAGTGCTGCATCGCAAAAAGTGGACCGGTCATGAAGGGGGGTAAACCTTCCGGAGCGGTTAGAGGTTAATCCACATAACAATAAATTGGCCAAAAAAAAAAGCATGAAAAATGCAAAACGCATAAAAAAAGTGTCAAAAATGTGTGTGCAAAACCACAAAATGCACAGCGAAAGCACTGCAGAAACGGACCAAAAGCAAACTGCATAGGTGTGAGCCTAACGCCTGACTTTCCCTGACAACAAGTAAGGCCACTCCTCCTCCTCATTAACACGCCATACCTGAGCAAGTCACCCCTTATGTGAGTCATAGACTCCTCCCTTATCTCAGTCTGTCAGTAAGCCTGATATAGGAAAGGGGGCGGGGCACGGACACAAAAAGTTGGAGGTCGCCTTTAGCTGCTCGGCTCCCTCAAGGTAAATGGTGGACACATCACATAGACTCACATACCTCCCAACTTTTTGAGATGGGAATGAGGGACACCTATCAGCAAAAGTATGCAGGCATAGGACACACCCCTTGCCACGCCCCCTTAATGGAGACTTGTACGCGATTGCTCGTTACAGAGCGAGGATCGGGAGCTGTGTGTGTAAACACACAGCTCCCGGTCCTGTCAGGGGGAGAAATGCCTGACCGTCTGTTCATACAATGTATGAACAGCGATCAGTCATTTCCCCTAGTGAGGCCACCCCCCCTACAGTTAGAACACACCCAGGGAACATACTTAACCCCCTCCCCGTCCCCTAGTGTTAACCCCTTCCCTGCCAGTGGCATTTTTACAGTAATCCAATGCATTTTTATAGCACTGATCGCTATAAAAATGCCAATGGTCCCAAAAATGTGTCAAAAGTGTCCGAAGTGTACGCCTTAATGTCGCAGTACCGAAAAAAAACGCTGATCGCCGCCATTACTAGTAAAAAAAAAAATATTAATGCCATAATACTACCCCCTATTTTGTAAACACTATGGGGCAGATCCACAGACGAAGTACGCCGGCGTATCTACTGATACGCCGGCGTACTTTAAAATTTCCCGCGTCGTATCTTTAGTTTGAATCCTCAAACCAAGATACGACGGCTTCTGGGTTCGATCCGACAGGCGTACGGTTTCGTACGCCTTCGGATCGTAAGTGCAATACTTCGGCACCCGCTGGGTGGAGTTCGCATAGTTTTCCGCGTTGGGTATGCGAATTAGCGATTTACGACGATCCACGAACGTACGCGTGGCCGTCGCATTTTCTAACGTCGTCTGTAGTCGGCTTTTTCCGGCGTATAGTTAAAGCTGGTATTTTGCGGCGTATAGATAGACTTGCCATGTTAAGTATGGGCGTCGCTCCCGCGCCTAAATTTGATTTTTTTTTTTTTGCGGAAGTCGTCCGTGAATAGGGATGGACGTAACTCACGTCTAAGTTAAAAAAAAATGACGTTGTTGCGACGTCATTTCGCGCAAAGCACGGCAGAAAATTTCAAAACGGAGCATGCGCAGTTCAATCGGCGTGGGGACGCGCTTCATTTAAATGAATCACGCCCCCTACCCGCCGATTTGAATTATGCGCCGAGAGATACATTACGGCGCAAAATCTTCCTGGATTCGACTTAAAGCGAGGTAAGATACGGCGGCGTATCGCATCTCTGATACGATGCGCCTGTCCAATTCTATGTGGATCTGGCCCTATATATTTTGCGCAAACCAATCAATAAACGCTTATTGCGATTTTTTTTTAACGAAAAATAGGTAGAAGAATACGTATCGGCCTAAACTGAGGAAAGAATTTTTTTTTTAATATATTATTGGGGGATATTTATTATAGCAAAAAGTAAAAAATATTGAATTTTTTTCAAAATTGTCGCTCTATTTTTGTTTATAGCGCAAAAACGAAAAACCGCAGAGGTGATCAAATACCACCAAAAGAAAGCTCTATTTGTGGGAAAATAAGGACGCCAATTTTGTTTGGGAGCCACGTCGCACGACTGCGCAATTGTCAGTTAAAGCGACGCAGTGCCGAATCGCAAAAAGTGCTCTGGTCTTTGATCAGCAATATGGTCCCGGGGGTTAAGTGTTTAAGGACCGTCACTTTTGGGTGGAGTTATCCTTTAAAGAAAAGAATTGGTGAGAAAATCCAGTAGCCGGGAAGGAGCGCAGTTTTGCGGTGGGTGAACGCCAGAGACTGTGTGGAGTCTCGGCCACGCGTGGTATGCCGATCCAACCACAGGCATCTAAATAACATTATTTATGTACTAAAAGCAGCAAACAAGAGCCGACCTGAAGCCGCATCTCGCGGGCTGCGACGTTCACAGGGAGCTCCACTCCTAGATCGCAGCGCTCCACCTCAGCATTCCTCTCCTGACTCACCTTATCTCCGGCCCCAGGCAGCTCTGTAAATCTTACCGCTTCTCGCCCCAATTTTAAAGAGACACCTTAAGCTTTATATATTGTTTATTGGTGATAAAATGGTGTGTCTGACCGTCATCGAGATCCACCCCCAACAGGAGAATTTACATAAGGGGGTCACCACCAGTACACCTAAAGGTGAACTGCTATGGGCAGGGCCGTCTTAATAGGATCATGGGCCCCTGGGCAATACAATGCCCTGGGGCCCCTACCAGCTTGGCCCAATTTACACACCTACTTTCAAGACATAGGGCCAGATTCACAAAGAGATACGACAGTGGCCCAGATTCAAGAAGCTATTGCGCCCGCGCAACCATAGGTTGCGCGGCGCAATAGCTGTTTTGCTCCCGCGTAGCGAATGCCCCTGATTTAGGAACATCGCTACGCGGACTGCAGCCTAGGATATGACAGGCATAAGCCTCCTTATGCCTTCATATCTCAGGCTGCATTCTTGCGTTGTCCGCTAGGGGGCGCGGCCATTGTGATCGGCGTATAGTATGCAAATTGCATACTACCACCGATTCACAAAAGTTGCGCGGGCCCTGCGCACGCAAGGTACGGAGTTTCCGTACGGCGACTTTAGCGCAAGGTTGCTCCTGCTATAGCAGGGGCAGCCAATGCTAAAGTATAGCCGCCCTTCCCGCTCGTGAAATTTAAATTTCACGTCGTTTACGTAAGTGATTCGTGAATGGCGCTGGACGCCATTCACGTTCACTTAGAAGCAAATGACGTCCTTGCGACGTCATTTGCCGCAATGCATGTCGGGAAAGTTTCCCGACGGAGCATGCGCTGTTCGCTCGGCGCGGGAGCGCGCCTAATTTAAATGATTCCCGCCCCCGGCGGGATCATTTACATTAGGCGCCCTTACGCCGGGCTATTTAGCATAGCGCCCGTGCAATTTACGGAGCTACTGCTCCGTGAATCGCGGGCATATCAAAATATTTGCGTGGGCGCAGAGCAAAAATCGTTGCCCTTTGCCCACGCAAATATTGCGCGGATCTACCTGAATCTGGCCCAGTGTATCTACAGATACACCATCGTATCTCTGACTTACACTGGTCCTATCTATGCGCCTGATTCATAGAATCAGTTACGCATAGATAGGGCTAGATCCGACAGTGTTACACTGTGTTACACTGTCGGATCTTTTTTTCAATTTAAAAATGGCGCCGGGGGCGTTCCCGCTGATTTACGATAAATAATATGTAAATCAGCGAGATACGCAAATTCACGAACGTACGCGGACCCGTCGCAGTGTTCTTACGTCGTTTCCGTAGCGGTTTTCCCGTCGTATACTTACCCCTTCTTTTATCAGGCGCAGCCAATGTTAAGTATAGCCGGCGTTCCCGCGTCGAATTTGAATTTTCCTACGTCGTTTGCGTGCGCCGATTCACGAACACGCGCGTCGCAAGTCCCGCTCACCTCGCAACCACTGACGTCCTAGTGACGTCAGTAGGAGCAATGCACGCCGGGAAATTCCCCAGGCGACGCATGCGCATTTAAATCGGTGCGGGAACGCGCCTGATTTAAATATGACACTCCCCTAGCCGCGGAATTTGAATTCCGCTGGGGGATTTAGGATCCGCCGTCGCAAGTTTGGAGGTAAGTGGTTTGTGAATTAGCCACTTGCCTCCTAAACTTGCGGGAGCAGATCCTAATTCACGTAGATCGAGCGGATCTATAGATCCGCTGAGCTACGTGAATCTGGCCCCTACTTTCAAGAAATAAAGTATAAATAGTTGATAGAATTAAACATAAAGGGCCATATTCTGAGTAAAGTTACGATGGAGTATCTCAGGATACTCCATCGTATCTCTCTTTTTTGGCCCGCGTATCTATGCGAGTGATTCTTAGAATCATTTTCGCATAGATACGCTGAAGATCCGACATGTGTAAGTCACGTACACTGTCGGATCTTAAATGTAATTACTCCGCCGGCCGCTAGGTGGCGTTTACGTTCAGGTCTCATTTGTTTATGCAAATGAGCCTGATACGCCGATTCCCGAACGAATTGCGTCGCGTAACCGTCGTTTACGTCGTTTGCGTAGGCGTAAGTTTACCCCTGCTATATGAGGGGTAACCTTACGCCAGTCCCACGTAGGCCATGTTAAGTATGGCGTCGGGTCCGCGTCGTGTTTTCCCGTCGGGTACGTCGTTTTACTAAGTCGTTCTTGAATACGACTTTACGTCAATGACGCACACGTCGGCGTCATTGACGTTTTACGCCGAGAACTGGAGCATGCGCACTGGGCTATTTTAAGGCCGGCGCATGCGCAGTTCGTTAGAATCGGGGGCGCGCTTAATTTAAATAGAAGCCGCCCCCTTGGAGATACGCGGGGATACGCCGGGCCAATTACACTCCGCCGCCCCAAACTACGGAGCAAGTGTTTGGGGAATACAGCACTTGCTCCTGTAGGTTGGGGCGGCGGAGTGTAAATGGCTTACGCTACGCCCGCCTACTTTATTCAAGAATATGGCCCATATTCATTAGTACATTCAATGAAATCGATTTTACAAAAGGAAAACATTCCATAGAGCAAAGACTAATCAACACAAAGGGCACAGTACAGGAAGGGGGGAATGCAGAGGGGCACAGTACAGGGGGGATCAGGAGGGCACAACACTGGGATCAGGAGGGCACAGTATAGGTTCTGGGACGCTTCCCGGGACATGACCCTATCGGGATAGTTTAGTAATAAGCATGACTATCCCAGCAAATCCGGGAGAGTTGGTAAGTATGATGTAATGCAAGATTATTGTGGGGGCCCCCCATGTACCTGGGGCCCCTGGTCGGTGTCCTTGCATTAAGATGGCCCTGGCTATGGGGTCCTTTCTCATAGGGATTCCAAAAGGATCTGTGTCCCTTTCTGATGATCATGTGCTGGTCGGAGCGGAGGGAATATTTCTTCAGCCGCCTGCTTATCTCCTTGCCTTCCCTGGCGGAGTCATTTTCCTCTGCTTCCCACCCAGTAGTAGCCGGGGCCCGGAGAGTAATGCCGCGTACACACGATCGGAAATTGTGACGAGAAAACCATGTGTAGCGGGGTATCACCCTTTCTGATGTGATACAAAAGACTACCATTGCTGATCGTGAAGGATCTCAGCTCCCTCCTGTGGCCGAGTTGGGTTGGAGCCTACACACGGTCGGTTTGGACCGATGAAACTGAACCTCAGTCCGTTTTCATCAGTTTGGACTGATCGCGTGTACAGAGCCTTATGGAGCCTACACACGGTCGGAATTTCCGAACGAAAGCTCACATGGAACTTTTCTTGTTGGAATTTCTGCCGCGGCATAAGACTTGAGAGGCTATGTAAACAAGGCAGATCGCCGTTCTGTCAGTATGGAAGACAATGATCCTGTGTTCCTGCAAAGCAGGTACAGGGATCTATGCCTTCCCTTAGTAAAGGCACCTCCCACACAGTAAGAAAACAATGGCTAGGCACACATTTAACCCTTTGATTGCCCCTGATGTTATCACCGTCCCAGTCAGTGTCATTAGTACAGTGACAGTGCATATTTTTAGCACTGATCATTGTATTGGTGTCACTGGTTCCCAAAAAGTGTCACTATGGGCCAGATTCACAGAATAAGTACGCCGGAGTATCTGCTGATACTCCGGCGTACTTTCAAATTTGCCGGGTCGTATATTTATTTGTAATTCACAAACAAAGATACAACGGCATTTGGCTAAGATCCGACAGGCGTACGCCTTCGGATCTTAAGATGCAATACTTCGGCGGCCGCTGGGTGGAGATCGCGTCGTTTTCCGCGTCGGGTATGCTAATTAGCTGTTTACGGCGATCCACGAAGGTACGCGTGTTCGTCGCATTCTCTTACGTCGTCGCTAGTCGGCTTTTCGCGTCGCAAAGTTACGGCTGCTATTTAGGTGGTGTAACAATAGACAGCCCATGTTAAAGTATGGCCGTCGTTCCCGCGTCGAATTTCAATTTTTTTTTTTTTGCGTAAGTCGTCTGGGAATACGAAAGAACATAACGCACGTCGCAGTTCAAAAAAATTACGTTGGGGCGACATCATTTCGCGCAAAGCACGGCGGGAAATTTCAAAACGGAGCATGCGCAGTACATCCGGCGCGGGAACGCGCCTAATTTAAATGGTACACGCCCCATTTGAATTAGGCGGGCTTGCGTCGGACGGCTTTACGCTACGCCGCCGGAAGTTTACACGTAAGTGCTTTGTGAAGGACATACGTTATGCCGCCGCAATTCTTTATGAATCTGGCCCATCGTGTCCGATTTGTCCACCGCAATCCAGCTATGAGTCGCTGATTTCCACCATTACTAGTAAAATGGAAACAAAGATAATTTGTTCCACATTTACATCTATGGCGTGCAATACCGCGTGTGGCCAGAGGTGGGGGGGGCGCTGGAGAGCCTCAGAAATACTCGGGGACAGCTCCGCTGATCTCGGAAACCTTCAGAAAGGGTCGGAAACACCCGGGAACGGAGTATTTGGGAGTGATTCTGAGTATTTCTGAACGGCTCTGAACCGTGTCACCGGCGCCCCCCGGCACCTCTGGCCAAGTGAGGTACTGCACACCCCATTAGCTTGAATTCTGCCCGTATTGTGAGACAACACTCGCAAACCGAGTCAGGAATTTAAAAAAAAAAAAGTTTCTCGTCTTTTAAAACGCTCTTAAACCGCGTTACTCGCAAAGCCGTGTCAGAAAACATCCAACGCTCTCGGCTCCCTCTTATCCAGTTGATATAATATTTGGGCAGACGGGTGACGCTCCGGACAAATATTTAAACTCTTCCAGAGATAACATATGGAGGTCAGTGCACCGGGAAGAGGAGACGTCTGATCAGGTCTGGGAGTCTGCGGACCAGGATGACCCTGTATGGGGGGGAGGGGGGCTGCGGACCAGGATGACCCTGTGGGGGGGGGGGGGGGAGGGGAATTCCTATAGATTGGACTAGTGATGAGCAGAACTGCTCAGTTTGGATGCTGAATCCGAATCCCACTGAAATCAATAGGAGCTAAATCGGCAAAATAAAGGATAAAAGGCGAGGGGGTGTAAAAAAAAAAAAAGATTGCGTGGGGGGATGGGAGGGGTGTACTATTGCAAAAAAAAGTTTGAAAAAAATTCTATGTGGCCGGGAGTAGTGATCTTTTTAGCATTGCAAGAAAAAAACAAAACGTTTTAAATTGCAACATTGTCGGTCGGGGGGAAGTAGAGTATTATGTACTAGCAGATTTAGAAACACTAACACATTGAAGCCAAACTCTGGATCACACTTTACAGTGCCTAGAAAAAGTATTCATACCCCTTGAAATTTTCCACATTTTGTCATGTTACAACCAAAAACTTAAATGTATTTTATTGGGATTTTATGTGATAGACCAACACAAAGTGGCACATAATTGTGAAGTGGAAGGAAAATTATAAATATATATATTTTTTTTTTTACAAATAAATATGTGGCCATCCACGCTGGACCACCATGGAAATGCCAATCTGTGCCCAGGTAGCTGACAATCAGTGCCCATCCACAATGCCTGCCAGTGCCACCAGGGATGCCTATCAGAGCCATCTATCAGTGCCCATCAGTGCCACATATCAGTGCCCAGCAGTGCCACCTATCAGTGCCACCCATAAGTACCCATCATTGCAGCCTTTCAGTGCCCATCAGTGTTGCCTATCAGTGCCCATCAGTGCCACCCATGAGCGCCCATCAGTGCCGCCTATCAATGCCCATCGGTGCTGCATATCAGTGCCACCATATCAGTGCCGCCTATCAGTAGTGCCACCCATAAGTACCCATCATTGCAGCCTTTCAGTGCCCATCAGTGTTGCCTATCAGTGCCCATCAGTGCCACCCATAAGCGCCCATCAGTGCTGCCTATCAATGCCCATGGGTGCTGCATATCAGCGCCACCATATCAGTGCCCATCAGTGCCGCCTATCAGTAGTGCCACCTGTACCAAGTACCCATCATTGCAGCCGTTCAGTGCCCATCAGTGTTGCCTATCAGTGCCCATCAGTGCCCACCAGTGCCACCCATGAGTGCTCATCAGTGCCACCTATCAATGCCCATCGGTGCTGCATATCAATGCCACCCATCTGTGCCGCCTATCAGTGCCACTATATCAGTGCCCATCAGTCAGTGCTGCCTTATCAGTGCCCATAACTGAAGGAGAAAACGTACTTCTTTACACAAGAAACAAAAGAAAAACTTTTTTTTTTTAACATTTTCGGTCTTTTTTTATTTGTTTAGCAAAAAAATAAAAACCGCAGAGGTGATGAAATACCACCAAAAGAAAGCTCTATTTGTGGGGGAAAAAAGGACGCCAATTTTGTTTGGGAGCCACGTCGCACGACCGCGCAATTGTCAGTTAAAGCGACGCAGTGCCGAATCGCAAAAAGTGCTCTGGTCTTTGACCAGCAATATGGTCCGGGGGTTAAGTGGTTAAGCAATCTCAGTCCAGGAGAGGAGCCGGTACAGCGCCACAACTTGGAGGTCTTCGGGTGGTTCGCACCTTGGTTGGGGGCGTGGTTTTGGGAACGATCCCACGGAGGATTACATTACAATGTATGAGGACTATTTATATCGGGAAGATTGAGGTTATAACAACAGAGTCCATAACGCCGCATCTGGGCTGTTACACTGCTGGAATGTGAAACCTTTCAACCACAAAATTACAAGATGAGCTGTCACCAAGCTGGCACCGAGCGTGGCCCCGGATTGTTTTCACTCCGCCGGGGCTCTCCGGGGGCCACCTCAGAAAACTGGAGCAAAAGTGCTTGTCAGGGCCCGAGGGAGCTTATTATTATTCGGGTTTTTATTTTACATCAGTGGGGTGGATTCAAGAAGCAATTGCGCCTGTGTAACCATAGGTTACACAGCGCAATTGCTTACTTGCCCCGGCGTAACGAATGCTCCTGATTCAGGAACCTTGTTACGCCGACTGCAGCCTAAGATCTGCGCGGCATAAGGCTCTTATGCCCGCATATCTTAGGCTGCATTCTTGCGATGGCCGCTAGTGGCGTTCCCGTTGTACTCAGCGTATAGTATGCAAATTGCATACTAACACCGATTCACAACGTTGCGCGAGCCCTGCGTACGCAATTTACGTCGTTTCCGTATGGCGGTTTTTGCGTAAGGCTGCCCCTATTAGCAGGGGCAGCCAATGATACCTATACCCGTCGTTCCCGCGTCACAAAATTAGAATTTTATGTAGTTTGCGTAAGTGATTCGTGAATGGCGCTGGACGCCATTCACGTTCACTTTGAAGCAAATGACGTCCTTGCGACGTCATTTGCCGCAATGCACGTCAGGAAAGTTTCCCGACTGAGCATGAGCTCTACGATCGGCGCGGGAACGCGCCTAATTTAAATGATTCCTGCCCCCGGCGGGATCATTTAACTTGCGCGCGCTTACGCCGGGCAAGTTTGCCCACGCGCCCTCGCAGTTCACGGAGCAGCGCAAAATATTTGCGGGGGGCGCAGGGCAAAATCGTTGCCCTGTGCCCGCGCAAATATAGCGCAAGCTATGCTGAATCTGGGCCAGTGAAGATATCTGACTGCTGTCATCACACTACAGCAAAACCTTGGTGTGAGAGTAACTTGGTTTGAGAGCAGGGTTGCCACCTTTTCTTCAAGTCAAACCCGAACACTTCAGCGTCACACAGCAATTTATTTTCATACTATGCATAGATGTTGCTATTAAATAACATTTCTAATCATATGAAGTTAATCACAAGAGTCACCTCTTTAGATCAGAGTCCACAGAGTCCCCCCCTTTAGATCAGAGTCCACAGAGTTCCCCTTCTAGATCAGAGTCCACAGAGTCCCCCCTTTAGATCAGAGTCCACAGAGTTCCCCCTTTACATCAGAGTCCACAGAGTTCCCCTTTTATATCAGAGTCCACAGAGATCCCCTTTAGATCAGAGTCCACAGAGTTCCCCCTTTAGATCAGAGTCCACAGAGTTCATCCATTACATCAAAGTCCACAGAGATCCCCCTTTAGATCAGAGTCCACAGAGTTCCCCTTTTATATCAGAGTCCACAGAGTTCCCCTTTTATATCAGAGTCCACAGAGATCCCCCTTTAGATCAGAGTCCACAGAGTTCCCCCTTTAGATCAGAGTCCACAGAGTTCCCCCTTTAGATCAGAGTCCACAGAGTTGCCCCTTTACATCAGAGTCCACAGAGTTCCCCTTTTAGATCAGAGTCCATGGAGTTCCCCCTTTACATCAGAGTCCACAGAGTTCCCCCTTTAGATCAGAGTTCACGGAGTTCCCCCTTTAAATCAGAGTCCACAGAGTTCCCCCTTTAGATCAGAGTTCACGGAGTTCCCCCTTTAGATCAGAGTTCACGGAGTTCCCCCTTTAGATCAGAGTTCACAGAGTTCCCCCTTTGATCAGAGTTCCCCCTTTAGATCAGAGTCCACAGAATTCCCCCTTTAGATCAGAGTCCACAAAGTTTCCCCTTTAGATCAGAGTCCACAGAGTTCCCCCTTTAGATCAGAGTCCACAGAGTTCCCATTTTACTTTTGAATCCATAGAGTTCCCTTATACTGTAAGGGGTGACTTTGCAGACTCTGATGTAAGGGAGAACTCTGGGGATTCTAACATAAGGGATGCTCTGGTGTACGACGAGGACTCTGATGTAAGGGGGAGTACTGTGGCCTTTGGTGTAAAGGGGAGCTTTGGTGTAATGAGTGCTCTGAGAACCCTGATCACCTTAGCATACTTAGAGGCAGGAGAGAAAAGGTGGGGGACTTAGTCTGGTCTGAATAATGTGTCCGGGTCTCAGACAGTCTGAAACCCGGACGCATGATTCCAAACCCGAACTGTCCGGGTGAATCCCGAACAGGTGGCAACCCTATTTGAGAGTGTTTTGCAAGACAAGCGATGTCTTGATATAAGAGTAGCGTCATGTCACAACTGAGTATAAAAAGAAGGGAGGAGCCTCTAAGTGTAGCAATATGGTTACATTTAATGAAGGTACAACATTTAGCAACTTATTTCTACACTTAGAAGCGCCTCTCTTCTCTTTTATACTGTGTAAAAAAAAAATGCTCAGAGTCCCCCTTTAATGTAATGAATCCTTGGTGTACCGGGAGACGAAGCCTCTTGTTATTGATCAGGATTAGCGCTGTTTGTCTCCCGGGCGTGATCTCTTCCCTGTACACCATCAGGTGATTCACCCGCAGGAATTAGCCCTGATCTGTATAATTGTTACAAATCTGTCAGAGAGAAAGAGAGAGACGAGCCTTTTATTTCCAGAGGACACGGAGTTCCCGAGACACAATGGGGGGCAGAATCAGGAAACACAAACATGTCAGACCGGGTTGTCACCTCTCCGCAGGTCCCATCACGCCCCCCATCACCTGCAATATAAAAACGGTGTTATTTTTGGATTATTGGATCGCTGCCGCGTTAGGTGAAGCCCATACACTGGTATGTGGCCCCTTCCTGCGCCTGTGAACCCTACGGGGGCCCACAAGCACAAAGCCAATTATGAGGGTCGCAGTGCGGTTTGACAAATACATTTGGATGAAATTAATTTATATATAAACATTGGCCCAGATTCACAGAGAGCGGGCGCACATTACGCTGCAGTAGCGCAAACAATGTACGCTACGCCAATGCAGCGCAGAGAGGCAAGCATGGAATTCAGCAAGCCAGTGCCCCCAGCGCTGCGCCAGCGTGGCGTGGGTTTCAAAGGTGTACGCCGGCGTAGGTGGAATTGGGCATGAGCCATGCAAATGAGGCGTGACCCCAAGCAAATTTTGGGCTGAGCGCCAGACAGATACGTATCACAAAATGCGCATGCGCCGTGACGTGGACGCATCCCTCTGCGCATGCTCACAACCACGTCAGAACAACTGCCTAAACTACGCCGGATCACTGCCTACGGCGTGAACGTAACCTACGCCCAGCCATACACGTCCTACGTAAAATACGCCGGCTTGTGTTCCCTGGTGCAGACCTTTGCATGTCTGCTGCTGGGATACACCTCCTTTATGGGGCATAACTTTACGCCAGACGTACAACTTACGCGCACTGCGTCGGGCTCCCGTACGTTCGTGAATCGCCGTATTTCCCTAAAATGGCTGATCAATTGAAGCGCCACCATGCGTCCAGCCTAAATGTGCGCCCACCCTACGCCGGCGTAGGCAAGTTACGTCGGCGGGGTGAAGCCTGTTTTTAGGCGCATCTTAGTTTGTGGGTCTGGCGCACAGATACGACGGCACACATTTGCACTTACGTCGGCGTATCTTGTTATACGTCGGCGTAAGTGCTTTGTGAATCTGGGCCATTATCTACCATGGAGAGATCAAAAATGATACATTGAATATACAGAGTAACTGAAGGTGCAAATATTAATCCGACGGTCTAGTCAGATCAGTGCAATATTATTATGTAGCAAGCTCCGCCCCGTAGTGTTTCGTCATGACTTGATTCAAGGGGAATGTATACAATATATAGTTTAGGCATGCTTTTACCATTAGTATGAAAAACAATTCATATCCTTTATCATTGCTGAATTTATCTTTAAGACATTGGGGTGACGTATCTGTTTTGCCATAGGACCTCATCACATAAAGCTACAGCTCTGGCTGCATGTGGTGTATAGCATGTTTCACCCCTCCCACTGGGCGTCTTCAGAATCTTCTGAAGACAACCAGTGGGAAGGGCGAAACACGTTAGTCGGAGTTTGAATATAATTTCTTAAGGACGTAGAACAGCAGAAGCCTTAATTGTATTTGTTTATGTTTATATGTCATTTATGTTTTTTTTGAGGTTTTAATGTTTATAACATTTACAGGAGAGCACAAAAGTAGTGGCTGCGTTTTGATGGGCACAGCGGCTGCAATTGATGGCACAGTAGCTGCATTTGATGGGCACAGTGGCCACATTTGATGGCACAGCGGCTGCAATTGATGGCACAGTAGCTGCATTTGATGGGCACAGTGGCCACATTTGATGGCACAGCGGCTGCAATTGAGGGCACAGTAGCTGCATTTGATGGGCACAGGGGCTGCGTTTGATGGGCACAGTGGCAACGTTTGATGGGCACAGTGGCTGCATTTGATGGGCACAGTGGCTGCGTTTGATGGGCACAGTGGCTGCGTTTGACGGCACAGTGGCTGCATTTGATGGGTACAGTGGCTGCGTTTGATGGCACAGTGGCTGTGTTTAATGGCACAGTGTCTGCGTTTGATGGGCACAGTGGCTGTGTTTGATGGACACGGTGGCTATGTTTGATGGGCACAGCGGCTGCGTTTGATGGGCGCAGTGGCTGCGTTTGATGGCACAGTGGCAGCATTTGACGGGCACGGTGGCTGTGTTTTTTATATGGGCACAGTTGCTGCGTTTGATGGCACAGTGGCTGCATTTGATGGCAAAGTGGCTGCATTTGATGGCACAGTGGCGGCATTTGATGTGTTTCAGTTTGTTTGCGCCCCCCCAAAAAAAATTGGAGCACCAGCCGCCAATGATATGTATGAATGTGAGTTGGGGACCTTAGATTGTAAGCTCCTTGAGGGCAGGGACTGATTTGAATGTACAATATATATATATATATATATATATATATGGGGCAGCATAGTTGTGTAGTGGTTAGCACTTTCACCTAGCAGCAAAGGGGTCTCTGGTTCGAATCCCGACCACGATGCCATCTGCCTGGAGTTTGCTTGTTCTCCCTGTGTCTGCGTGGGATTCCTCTGGGTACTCCGGTTTCCTCCAACAGTCCAAAGACATGCTTGTAGGATAATTGGATCCTGTCCAAGAGGCAATTCAGTTCACATGTGTAGTGCTATATAAGTCACTCATTCATATATATATATATATATATATATATATATATATATATATATATATATATATATATATATAGGGGCAGATCCACAAAGATCTGCCCCGGCGCATCGTATCTGAGATATGCTACCCCGCCGTACCTTACCTGGCTTTGGTTCGAATCCATAAAGATTTTGCGCCGTAAGTTACGGCGGCGTAGTGTATCTCAAATGGCGTAACGGCGCGGAATTCAAGTTAGGCGTGCATTGCGCGAAATGACGTCGCAAGGACGTCATTGTTTAGACTTGGACGTAAATTACGTCCATCCCGCGATTCATGGACGACTTACGCAAACAAAAAAAAAATTCAAATTAAACGCGGGAACGACGGCCATACTTAACATAGCAAGTTTAACTATATGCCACGAAATAGCAGCTTTAACTATACGCCGGAAAAAGCCGACTAGAGACGACGTAAAATAATGCGACGGCCGCTCGTAAGTTCGTGGATCGTCGGAAATAGCTAATTTGCATACTCAACGCGGAAAACGCCGGGAACGCCACCCAGCGGACGCCGAAGAGTTGCATCTTGGATCCGAAGGCGTACGAAGCCGTACGCCTGTCGTGTCTAACCCAGATGCCGTCGTATCTTGTTTTGAGGATTCAAAACAAAGATACGACGCAGGAAATTTGAAAGTACGCCGGCGTATCATTAGATACGCCGGCGTACTCTCTCTGTGGATCTACCCCCTATACTGTATATGTAAAGCTCTCTGTAAATGTACGGTACTATACAAGTACCTGTAATAAATAGAAATAAATGACAGCCAGCCCCGGTATCTCTACCATGACAGGTGCACTTCAAGGCTCAGCATTGTGACCCCAATGACTCGGCTCACAGACACATTGTTCGGTCTCCCAGCTCGGAGTGGAGGGTTGAGGCACGGTCCTGTCCTGGTGGAATTCGCCGATTTCCTTTCACAGTCCGGGAAACCATCGCGGCTTTCCGAGCTCCACGGCTAAAGAAAATAATATTCATTGACCACCCAATGAAAACACCCCAAATCTGTATACATCCAGTGAGATCTAATCAGTGCAAAGATCACCCGGAGCAGAGGCAGGGGATTCCCGGGAAAGGCATTAAAAAAAAGATATTCCGTAATGCCGGGATAAATGAGAAGAGTGAGGGCGCCCCCTTCAACAGCGCAATATTGCTAAAAACGCTTAAAGAAATGGCTAAAGAGACCCTGTCACCAGAGCATTCATTTCTACAAAAATATTAGGATTATATCTGCATTTAACGTGTTTTATTCCTGTTATTTATCTGTAAAATATTCTCTTCTGTGGACGTCCAAAAGCTAAAAAAACTGCTGCTGTGTGCCGCCAAATATGCTTGTTAATCAAGCACTTGCGCTGAAAACTTGCGGCAGTGTAACGTAAATGAGATACGTTACGCCGCTGGGCAGCTACGTGAATCTGGCCCAGGGTGTTTAGTTATTTATTATTTTTATTATTATTATTATTTTATTTTTTAAGGGTTAGGGTTTAAGGTAAGGGGTTAATTATTTGTTTATTATTACTTAGTATTTGTTTATTTCATTTATTTATTTATGATTATTTTAATTTATTTGTGAATTTATTTTTCATTTATTTATTCATTTATTATTAGTAGTATTAGAAGTAGTAGTATTAACACCCTAACAAAAATAAATAAATAACCATAACCCCTAATCCTAACCCCAATTTCTAACCCTAACTCTAACCTTAACTATGACCCCTTTTCCTATAAAAAAAAAAAAGATAACAATACATGAATAACAATAATAATAATAATAATAATAATAATAATAATAATAATAATAAAAAATAAACACCCAAACCTGAACAAAAAAAAGTAAATTACTATAACAATAATAATAATAATAATAATAATAATAATAATAATAATAATACTTTATTTTGTGTTAGGATGAGGGTGTTTAGTTATTTATTATTATTATTATATTATTATTATTATTATTATTATTATTATTATTATTATTATTATTTTATTTTGTTAAGGGTTAGGGTTTAAGGTTAGAGGTTAATTATTTATTTATTTATTATTACTTAGTATTTGTTTATTTCATGTATTTATTTATGATTATTTTAATTTATTTGTGAATACATTTTTCATTTATTTATTCATTTATTATTAGTAGTATTAGAAGTAGTAGTATTAACACCCTAACAAAAATAAATAAATAAATAAATAACCATAACCCCTAATCCTAACCCCAATTTCTAATCCTAACTCTAACCTTAACTATGACCCCTTTCCCTATCGAAAAAAACATAACAATGAATGAATGAATAATAATAATAATAATAATAATAATAATAATAAAAAAATAAACACCCAAACCTGAACAAAAAAAGTAAATTACTATTACAATAACAATAATAATACTTTATTTATTTTGTGTTAGGATGAGGGTGTTTAGTTATTTATTATTATTATTATTATTATTATTATTTTATTTTTTTAAGGGTTAGGGTTTAAGGTTAATTATTTATTTATTTATTATTACTTTGTATTTTTTTATTTCATTTATTTATTTATGATTATTTTAATTTATTTGTGAATACATTTTTCATTTATTTATTCATTTATTATTAGTAGAAGTAGTAGTATTAACACCCTAAAAAAAAAAAAAAAAAACATAACCCCTAATCCTAACCCCAATTTCTAATCCTAACTCTCTACCTTAACTATGACCCCTTTTCCTATCGAAAAAAAAAATAACAATAAATGAATTACAATAATAATAATAATAATAATAATAATAATAATAATAATAATATTAATAATAATAATAATAATAAAAAATAAACACCCAAACCTGAACAAAAAAGGTAAATTACTATTACAATAACAATAATAATACTTTATTTATTTTGTGTTAGGATGAGGGTGTTTAGTTATTTATTATTATTATTATTTTATTTTTTTAAGGGCTAGGGTTTAAGGTTAATTATTTATTTATTATTACTCAGTATTTGTTTATTTCATTTATTTATTTATGATTATTTAACATTTTTTGTGAATACATTTTCATTTATTTATTCATTTATTATTATTAGTAGTATTAACACCCTAACAAAAATAAATAAATAAATAACCATAGCCCATTATCCTAACCCCAATTTCTAACCCTAACTCTAACCTTAACTATGACCCCTTTTCCTATCAAAAAAAAAGATAACAATAAATAAATAACAATAATAATAATAATAATAATAAAAAATAAACACCCAAACCTGAACAAAAAAAGGAAATTACTATAACAATAATAATAATAATAATAATAATAATAACAATAATAATATTAAAGCTGTAAAGTGCTGCGCAAACTGTTGGCGCTATATAAATCCTGTATAATAATAATAATAATAATAATAATACTTTATTTATTGTGTGTTAGGATGAGGGTGTTTAGTTATTTATTATTATTATTTTATTTTTTTAAGGGTCAGGGTTTAATTTATTTATTTATTTATTTATTAGTACTTATTATTCATTTATTACAGGGATCCTCAAACGACGGTCCTCCAGCCATTACCCCAAAGCCGCTATTTGTATCGCCGTATCCGAGAGCGAAGTCCAGGCTGGATCTGGATGAGCCCGCGCAGCAGGAACTGTCAGTGACACGGCCGCCTCCTCCAATACGTGAAAGGAAACATTGTTTTGGTGGATTGATATTAATCCGCTTATAAATCAAACAATGGATTTGCTGTATACGTCGGATCCCTGCAAACCTTCCGCTGCAGGAAGCCGCCTTCTAGAACATTCTGCATTGCTCTGGTTGGATTTCCTTGTAGAAAAAAAATAAATACAATTCTGAAACAGATTTGGGCATTTTTCCTGATTTGCGGATTTCGGGAGCGAACACCGACGTGCTGCATCACATAAAGTAATGCGCAGGCAGAAACCCAGAGCAGCCAATCAAATCTCTGCCCCGTCCAAGGGTGGTCACAGATGTAGCAATTTCACTTGTAACTGATTTCAACTGACGTCTGATCGCTACGTCATATGACGTCCTCGGCTTTGTGTGGTGATATCTGAATGATGGGTGCAGCTACAGGCATCATTCAGATATCACCGTCTTCTGCCGGCGATTCTGCGCACGATAAGAACGATCAAAGCGGCAGTTCCGCCACTTGATCGTTCTTATAGGCACCAGGAGGAGACGTCCCCCCTCCCACCACTATCCGGTGCTTCTCCGGGGTCTCCTTTGCCACCGGGGGCCCGGAGAGCGGCTAGTCATCTCTACGACCGTCGGAGGCCCGGGCGCGACGTTGTGACATCACGCCCGAGTCCCCGGAAGTAAACAAAGCCGCAATCGCGGCTGTCGGCATGTGATCGGTGAATTTTTTTTCACAATCTCATGCTTGACGACTGAAGGTCCGCTTTAATTCATTTTGATGTGAAAAAGGGAACCCCCTTTAAGCAATCTGATTGGGCTTCTTCAGCTTGATTGACAAGAGAGCTCCATCAAAAATAGAGAATAATAAATATGTGACCGTGGGAGAACGTTAGAGTGTTCTCTGTACAGCACTGCTGTATATGTCAGAGCTACAGTATATAAATGTATAATAATAATAGTGTGTGACTGCGGGGGGACATTAGAGTGTAAGCTCCTCTGGTTCAGTGTTCTCTGTATAGCACTGCTGTATATGTCAGAGCTATATAAAAATTATAGAATGTAATGGGGGGGGGGGGGGATTATGAGGTGGACATTAGAGTGTAAGCTCCTCTGGTTCAGCGTTCTCTGTATAGCACTGCTGTATATGTCAGATGTCAGAGCTATATAGGGGGGGGGGGATATTATGGGGTGGACATTAGAGTGTAAGCTCCTCTGGTTCAGCGTTCTCTGTATAGCACTGCTGTGCTGTATATGTCAGAGCTATATAGGGGGGGGGGGAGATTATGGGGTGGACATTAGAGTGTAAGCTCCTCTGGTTCAGCGTTCTCTGTATAGCACTGCTGTATATGTCAGATGTCAGAGCTATATAGGGGGGGGGGAGATTATGGGGTGGACATTAGAGTGTAAGCTCCTCTGGTTCAGCGTTCTCTGTATAGCACTGCTGTGCTGTATATGTCAGATGTCAGAGCTATATAGGGGGGGGGGAGATTATGGGGTGGACATTAGAGTGTAAGCTCCTCTGGTTCAGCGTTCTCTGTATAGCACTGCTGTGCTGTATATGTCAGATGTCAGAGCTATATAGGGGGGGGGGGGAGAGAGATTATGGTGGGGACATTAGAGTGTAAGCTCCTCTGGTTCAGTGTTCTCTGTATAACACTGCTGTATATGTCAGAGCTATATAAAAATTATAGAATATAATAGGGGGGGTGATTAATGGGGGGACATTAGAGTGTAAGCTCCTCTAGGGCAGAGGCTGATGTGATTGGCTCAGTGTTCTCTGTACAGCACTATGGTATATGTGAGAGCTATTAAAAAATAGGTGGTAGCCTATTCATGCCTACAGTTTGAACCCAATTGGGGTAGGCTGGTCTAGGCTATCCAATACTGTATTTTTATAAGATTAATCTTTAATAATAATTACAAATGACTAACAAGACAATGTTAATCTGTATTGTTAAGTAAATACTCTCAATAAAAATGTATTGTTTAAATAAAAAAAAGTGTATATATATATATATATATATATATATATATATATATATATATATATACATATAAAAATGTATAATAAAAAATAGTGAGAGACTGTGGTATATGTCAAAGCTATATATATAATAAAAAAAGACATATACTGTATAATAATAATAATATTAGTAATAGTGTGTGACTGTGGTGGGACATTAGAGTGTAAGCTCTTCTGGTGCAGACTGATGTGACTGGCTCAGTGTTCTTTGTACAACACTGCAGTATATGTCAGTGTCATATGTAATAATAGTGTGGGAGTGTGGTGGGTGTATGTGTCACTGCCGGCAGGAAAATTCTTTTCTTTTCTCTCTTTGTGAAGTCTACGTGTGGAGAAGAGGTTATTTAAGGTATTCTCGGTGTACCCATCTATTATATAGGATCTGTTTACAGCCAGGGTGGGGACAACGTCATAATGCTGTCAGCATATTTCTTCTCTTCATACTGATTTCAGTGACTTTGCTGTCACCTCTTATAAGATGAATGTAACCTATACCATGGCGGTGTGCTCTGAGTATACGGGGACAGTTCAAAATATTCCCATAATTTCTCAATTAAATTATAAATGCTGGAAAAGCCCCCTGTTCTCTTTTCCATTAAAACATTTTTTTTTTTACATTTATCTTTCTAATTTTAAGTTTTTTTTTACTTTCATGTAACAATCATCTGTATCAAACGTACAGAATTTGGAGAAAGAGTTACAATTTAGCAGAGTGAAGCAAGCAGTAGGCATTTGGTGAGAATTATACTGCGGTCATTTAAAGGGGCACACCTGTCAGATAAAGTCATTTAGCTGTAAGTTGTTTATTAAGGACTATACTAAAATAAAGTAGTTCCCCCAGTGTCTGAAACGTGAGAGCGTTCAAGCTACACTTTATACAATGCAGTGTCCTTAGTTTACCTGTCTCTGCCCCTCCCACAATGGTAAGATTTCCTGCAGTAGTTTGTGTCTCTGCCCCTCCCACAATGGTGAGATCTCTTGCAGTAGTTTGTGTCTCTGCCCCTCCCACAAAGGAGAGATTCCCTGCAGTAGTTTGTGTCTCTGCCCCTCCCACAATGGTGAGATTTCCTTCAGTAGTTTGTGTCTCAGCCCCTCCCACAATGGTGAGATTTCCTGCAGTAGTTTGTGTCTCTGCCCCTCCCACAATGGTGAGATTTCCTTCAGTAGTTTGTGTCTCAGCCCCTCCCACAAAGGTGAGATTTCCTGCAGTAGTTTGTGTCTCTGCCCCTCCCACAATGGTGAGATTTCCTGCAGTAGTTTGTGTCTCTGCCCCTCCCACGATGGTGAGATTTCCTGCAGTAGTTTGTGTCTCTGCCCCTCCCACAATGGTGAGATTTCCTTCAGTAGTTTGTGTCTCTGCCCCTCCCACAATGGTGAGATTTCCTTCAGTAGTTTGTGTCTCTGCCCCTCCCACAAAGGTGAGATTTCCCTGTAGTAGTTTGTGTCTCTGCCCCTCCCACAATGGTGAGATTTCCTGCAGTAGTTTGTGTCTCCGCCCCTCCCACAATGGTGAGATTTCCTGCAGTACTTTGTGTCTCTGCCCCTCCCACACTGGTGAGATTTCCTGCAGTACTTTGTGTCTCTGCCCCTCCCACACTGGTGAGATTTCCTGCAGTAGTTTGTGTCTCTGCCCCTCCCACAATGGTGAGATTTCCTGCAGTAGTTTGTGTCTCTGCCCCTCCCACAATGGTGAGTCTTTCTGCAGTAGTTTGTGTCTCTGCCCCTCCCACAAAGGAGAGATTCCCTGCAGTAGTTTGTGTCTCTGCCCCTCCCACAAAGGTGAGTCTTTCTGCAGTAGTTTGTGTCTCTGCCCCTCCCACAATGGTTAGATTTCCTTCAGTAGTTTGTGTCTCTGCCTCTCCCACAATGGTGAGATTTCCTGCAGTAGTTTGTGTCTCTGCCCCTCCCACGATGGTGAGATTTCCTGCAGTAGTTTGTGTCTCTGCCCCTCCCACAATGGTGAGATTTCCTTCAGTAGTTTGTGTCTCTGCCCCTCCCACAATGGTGAGATTTCCTTCAGTAGTTTATGTGTCTGCCCCTCCCACAAAGGTAAGATTTCCCTGCAGTAGTTTGTGTCTATGCCCCTCCCACAATGGTGAGATTTCCTGCAGTAGTTTGTGTCTCTGCCCCTCCCACAATGGTGAGATTTCCTGCAGTAGTTTGTGTCTCTGCCCCTCCCACAAAGGTGAGATTTCCCTGCAGTAGTTTGTGTCTCTGCCCCTCCCACAAAGGTGAGATTTCCCTGCAGTAGTTTGTGTCTCTGCCCCTCCCACAATGGTGAGATTTCCTAAAGTAGTTCGTGTCTATGCCCCTCCCACAATGAAGAGTTTTTCCTTCAGTAGTTTGTGTCTCTGCCCCTCCCACAAAGGTGAGATTTCCCTGCAGTAGTTTGTGTCTCTGCCCCTCCCACAATGAAGAGTTTTTCCTTCAGTAGTTTGTGTCTCTGCCCCTCCCACAATGGTGAGATTTCCCTGCAGTAGTTTGTGTCTCTGCCCCTCCCACAATGGTGAGTCTTCTGCAGTGGTTGTGTCTCTGCCCCTCCCACGATGGTGAGATTTCCTGCAGTAGTTTGTGTCTCTGCCCCTCCCACAATGTGAGATTTCCTGCAGTAGTTTGTGTCTCTGCCCCTCCCACAATGGTGAGATTTCCTGCAGTAGTTTGTGTCTCTGCCCCTCCCACAATGGTGAGATTTCCTTCAGTAGTTTGTGTCTCTGCCCCTCCCACAATAGCGAGATTTCCTGCAGTAGTTAGTGTCTCTGCCCCTCCCACTATGGTGAGATTTCCTGCAGTAGTTGTGTCTCTGCCCTCCCACAAAGGAGACATTTCCTGCAGTAGTTTGTGTCTCTGCCCCTCCCACAATGGTGAGATTTCCTGCAGTAGTTTGTGTCTCTGCCCCTCCCACAATGGTGAGATTTCCTGCAGTAGTTTGTGTCTCTGCCCCTCCCACAAAGGTGAGATTTCCTGCAGTAGTTTGTGTCTCTGCCCCTCCCACAATGGTGAGATTTCCTAGTAGTTTGTGTCTATGCCCCTCCACAATGGTGAGATTTCCTGCAGTAGTTTGTGTCTCTGCCCCTCCCACAAAGGTGAGATTTCCCTGCAGTAGTTTGTGTCTCTGCCCCTCCCACAATGAGATTTCCTGCAGTAGTTTGTGTCTCTGCTTTCCCACAATGGTGACATTTCCTGCAGTAATTGTGTCTCTGCCCCTCCCATGATGATGAGATTTCCTGCAATAGGGAGCTATCTTCTGCAGTAGTTTGTGTCTCTGCCCCTCCCACAATGGTGAGATTTCCTTCAGTAGTTTGTGTCTCTGCCCCTCCCACAATAGCGAGATTTCCTGCAGTAGTTAGTGTCTCTGCCCCTCCCACAATGGTGAGATTTCCTGCAGTAGTTTGTGTCTCTGCCCCTCCCACAAAGGAGACATTTCCTGCAGTAGTTTGTGTCTGTCCCTCCCACAATGGTGAGATTTCCTGCAGTAGTTTGTGTCTCTGCCCCTCCCACAATGGTGAGATTTCCTGCAGTAGTTTGTGTCTCTGCCCCTCCCACAAAGGAGACATTTCCTGCAGTAGTTTGTGTCTCTGTCCCTCCCACAATGGTGAGATTTCCTGCAGTAGTTTGTCTCTGCCCCTCCCACAATGATGAGATTTCCTGCAGTAGTTTGTGTCTCTGCCCCTCCCACAAAGGTGAGATTTTCCTGCAGTAGTTGTGTCTCTGCCCCTCCCACAAAGGTGAGATTTCCTGCAGTAGTTTGTGTCTCTGCCCCTCCACAAAGGTGAGATTCCTGCAGTAGTTTGTGTCTCTGCCCCTCCCACAAAGGTGAGATTTCCTGCAGTAGTTTGTGTCTCTGCCCCTCCCACAATGGTGAGATTTCCTGCAGTAGTTTGTGTCTATGCCCCTCCCACAATGGTGAGATCTCCTGCAGTAGTTTGTGTCTCTGCCCCTCCCACAATGCTGAGATTTCCTGCAGTATTTAGTGACTCCACCCCTCCCACAATGGACTCCCCAATTATTTATTATATCGAATCCATCCATAGAGCCCTCAAGAGACATGAGAAACTCAGGGGTGGGTCATATTTATAGGGAAGTGACTCTGACATTCACCAAACACTCAGGTCCATGTGATTTCAATAAGAGAAAAAGAATTCACCACCAGAGAATATTGGGTGTAAGTCACATTCACAGCTGTATAAATCAGCCTCGTCCAGGGCCGAGGAGGAACAAGAACTGTGTGCAGAAGATCAGGAACTTTCCGTGTGGCGGAGAGGAGCGCAGTTATACTTGGCGGCTGGTGGCGGTAAATATTGACACAGAAGTGATGCTCGGCCGTTTCTGGAAGAGCCTCCCGCTGCATCCTTCTATCTGAGAGACTCTTTTGTCTTCCGTGTTCTTCCTCCTCATCGCCACAATCACAGGTGTGTCCGGGTTTCCAGGCGAGGCGAGAGACCTGCAGACGGAGGATCGGCGGGGGATTAGCGCCAATGTTTGCTAAGCTCAGGGCAGAAATCACGGGGCTTATCGGAGGCTCGCGTCGCTGTCACCTATAGCAACCAATCAGCTCCTTCTCTTCATTTCCCCACCTAAAAAGATCAAAGACAATATTATCTATCTATCTATCTATCTATCTATCTATCTATCTATTTGTTTATTACATATACAAGTCCGGCTTCCTTCTTAGCAGTGCTGCACAATGACTGTACCATTTTGTTATTACAGATTTATCGGAACAATTCAAATGACTATAGAATGTGTTCTATTCCTTTCATTATCCATTCTATACCCATCTCTTAACTCATCTTTCTTTCCCTTCTTCCCTTACTTCTTTCCTTATTTCTTCCTCCCTCCCCCCTATTTCCTACATTTCTTCTTCTTTCTTAGTTCATTCTCGCTCTTCTTTCTTTCTTTCTTTCTTTCTTTTTTCTTCTTTCCTTTTTTCTTTTCTTTCTTTCCTTTCTTTCTTTCTTTCTTTCTTTCTTCTTTCTTTCTTTCTTTCTTTCTTTTTCTTTCTTTCTTTTTCTTCCTTCTCCCTCACTTCCTTCCTTTCTTCCTACTGGCCCTCCCCTCTTCTCTTCCTAATTTTCGCCTTCTTTCATAGTTTATTCTGTCCTTTTTTTCTTGTTCCTTGCTTTCTTCCCTCTTCCTCTCTCACTTCCTTCATTTCCTCCTTTCCTTTACTTTTCTTTTCTTCCTTCCGCCACTCTTTCTTTTCCTTCTTTCCTCATTTCTTCTCCTCCTCCCCCTTTTTACATTTCTTCTTTTCTTAGTTCATTCTCTCTTCTTTATACTTCCTTTCCTCCTTCCTTCCTTTTTTCTCCATCCCTTCCTTAAT